>NC_064631.1:4976202-5047131 GCF_023864275.1 Schistocerca cancellata
CCAGGCAGTCGCCGATCCGAATACTAACGTTGTTGCTTAACTTGGGTGATGGCACGAGAACGGTTGGTTTTTATTTATTTATTTATTTATTTAGTTACTTTTCGGAATTTAGCACTGCTGCGTAACAGTAGGCTCTGGCGCATTTCAAGAACACATCTGTCGATTGGTAGTGTTTTGTCATTTTCAACGAGTTCCTAGCACTCTTCCTTCGCGCATTCTTACTCAAACCGAGTTCATTACCGTAATTTCGTATCTTACGTTTAATACAGTACTTTAAAATGCTTGTGGAAGCATCTTTGTCGACACCTGAAAGTTATTATGAAAAGAGGCCTGGCAGGTGTAGCGACGTAAAAATGAAAAAATTAGAAAGAGCCAACAGCACGCGGTGTTCCCAGGCGGTCACCCATCCAAGTACTAACCGCGCCCGATGTTGCTTAACTTCGGTGATCGGACGAGAACCGGTGTAGTCAACATGGTATGGCCGTTGGCGTCCTTATACTGTAGCCGCACCACGGAAGAAGCATGCGCCTCTTCTCCCAACACACGCAATCGCCGCTTTCCGTGGCACATTTGACGCAAAGCGCGTCTTTCCACCTCGAAGGTGGCGCGGAGTGCGCGCTCGCCTCGGCGTCTCATAGGCGACTGCCGAACGTAGGTGAGACGCACAACACAGCTGCTCGATGCACCGCCTGTCATTCGTTTGGTGCGTGCGGCCTCCGACACCCACTGGCGACGCGCCTTGTTCCTGTTATCCGGCGCAGGGCTTGCGCGCGGCCGGGCGGCGGGGGCACTGCGCGGGGTGTTGCAGTGTCCTGCTGGACCGACGGAAGCTTTCTCACCTGCCTGACACACGCCGCGCTTCCAGATTTATGCGTAATTTGCGCGGTGCATTTGCATTCGCGCCTGTCCTCCCTCCCGTCCCGACTTGTCCCGACTTTGCTCGACTGCCGCTCGCTGCCGCTCGGGTCGCGGCCCATATGACAGCACAAGCACGAGAAACATCTGCGAGACGGGCGCGGGCCTGACCGGCGTGTCCGAGACGCCGTGGGCGGCCGTTCGGAGCTACTAGAGCAGCGCTGTGCCGTGCCATGGAAAGGTGCGAAACCAAGGACAGAACACACAGAATTTTTGTTTACAAATTTGCACATGTACACTGCTACAAAACAATAAGCCCGGACGTATTTCGGAACATTTCTGCCGCTTAATACTGTTTTGTTATTTCCAGAGACACTTTGGAAATCTACCTTGGCACACGCTTCTTCAAACTGAGTTCCCTAATATCGTATCTTTTGTTTATTACAACAGATTTAAGTCATTGTGGAAACATCTTTGTCGCATCGGAAAGGTAGCGTGAAGAGACGGCTGGCAGGGCTGGCGACCAGAAAGCAAAATATGAAGACAGCCAGAGGTCCCAGGCAGTCGCCGATCCGAATACTAACGTTGTTGCTTAACTTGGGTGATGGCACGAGAACGGTTGTTTTTTATTTATTTATTTATTTATTTAGTTACTTTTCGGAATTTAGCACTGCTGCGTAACAGTAGGCTCTGGCGCATTTCAAGAACACATCTGTCGATTGGTAGTGTTTTGTCATTTTCAACGAGTTCCTAGCACTCTTCCTTCGCGCATTCTTACTCAAACCGAGTTCATTACCGTAATTTCGTATCTTACGTTTAATACAGTACTTTAAAATGCTTGTGGAAGCATCTTTGTCGACACCTGAAAGTTATTATGAAAAGAGGCCTGGCAGGTGTAGCGACGTAAAAATGAAAAAATTAGAAAGAGCCAACAGCACGCGGTGTTCCCAGGCGGTCACCCATCCAAGTACTAACCGCGCCCGATGTTGCTTAACTTCGGTGATCGAACGAGAACCGGTGTAGTCAACATGGTATGGCCGTTGGCGTCCTTATACTGTAGCCGCACCACGGAAGAAGCATGCGCCTCTTCTCCCAACACACGCAATCGCCGCTTTCCGTGGCACATTTGACGCAAAGCGCGTCTTTCCACCTCGAAGGTGGCGCGGAGTGCGCGCTCGCCTCGGCGTCTCATAGGCGACTGCCGAACGTAGGTGAGACGCACAACACAGCTGCTCGATGCACCGCCTGTCATTCGTTTGGTGCGTGCGGCCTCCGACACCCACTGGCGACGCGCCTTGTTCCTGTTATCCGGCGCAGGGCTTGCGCGCGGCCGGGCGGCGGGGGCACTGCGCGGGGTGTTGCAGTGTCCTGCTGGACCGACGGAAGCTTTCTCACCTGCCTGACACACGCCGCGCTTCCAGATTTATGCGTAATTTGCGCGGTGCATTTGCATTCGCGCCTGTCCTCCCTCCCGTCCCGACTTGTCCCGACTTTGCTCGACTGCCGCTCGCTGCCGCTCGGGTCGCGGCCCATATGACAGCACAAGCACGAGAAACATCTGCGAGACGGGCGCGGGCCTGACCGGCGTGTCCGAGACGCCGTGGGCGGCCGTTCGGAGCTACTAGAGCAGCGCTGTGCCGTGCCATGGAAAGGTGCGAAACCAAGGACAGAACACACAGAATTTTTGTTTACAAATTTGCACATGTACACTGCTACAAAACAATAAGCCCGGACGTATTTCGGAACATTTCTGCCGCTTAATACTGTTTTGTTATTTCCAGAGACACTTTGGAAATCTACCTTGGCACACGCTTCTTCAAACTGAGTTCCCTAATATCGTATCTTTTGTTTATTACAACAGATTTAAGTCATTGTGGAAACATCTTTGTCGCATCGGAAAGGTAGCGTGAAGAGACGGCTGGCAGGGCTGGCGACAAGAAAGCAAAATATGAAGACAGCCAGAGGTCCCAGGCAGTCGCCGATCCGAATACTAACGTTGTTGCTTAACTTGGGTGATGGCACGAGAACGGTTGGTTTTTATTTATTTATTTATTTATTTAGTTACTTTTCGGAATTTAGCACTGCTGCGTAACAGTAGGCTCTGGCGCATTTCAAGAACACATCTGTCGATTGGTAGTGTTTTGTCATTTTCAACGAGTTCCTAGCACTCTTCCTTCGCGCATTCTTACTCAAACCGAGTTCATTACCGTAATTTCGTATCTTACGTTTAATACAGTACTTTAAAATGCTTGTGGAAGCATCTTTGTCGACACCTGAAAGTTATTATGAAAAGAGGCCTGGCAGGTGTAGCGACGTAAAAATGAAAAAATTAGAAAGAGCCAACAGCACGCGGTGTTCCCAGGCGGTCACCCATCCAAGTACTAACCGCGCCCGATGTTGCTTAACTTCGGTGATCGGACGAGAACCGGTGTAGTCAACATGGTATGGCCGTTGGCGTCCTTATACTGTAGCCGCACCACGGAAGAAGCATGCGCCTCTTCTCCCAACACACGCAATCGCCGCTTTCCGTGGCACATTTGACGCAAAGCGCGTCTTTCCACCTCGAAGGTGGCGCGGAGTGCGCGCTCGCCTCGGCGTCTCATAGGCGACTGCCGAACGTAGGTGAGACGCACAACACAGCTGCTCGATGCACCGCCTGTCATTCGTTTGGTGCGTGCGGCCTCCGACACCCACTGGCGACGCGCCTTGTTCCTGTTATCCGGCGCAGGGCTTGCGCGCGGCCGGGCGGCGGGGGCACTGCGCGGGGTGTTGCAGTGTCCTGCTGGACCGACGGAAGCTTTCTCACCTGCCTGACACACGCCGCGCTTCCAGATTTATGCGTAATTTGCGCGGTGCATTTGCATTCGCGCCTGTCCTCCCTCCCGTCCCGACTTGTCCCGACTTTGCTCGACTGCCGCTCGCTGCCGCTCGGGTCGCGGCCCATATGACAGCACAAGCACGAGAAACATCTGCGAGACGGGCGCGGGCCTGACCGGCGTGTCCGAGACGCCGTGGGCGGCCGTTCGGAGCTACTAGAGCAGCGCTGTGCCGTGCCATGGAAAGGTGCGAAACCAAGGACAGAACACACAGAATTTTTGTTTACAAATTTGCACATGTACACTGCTACAAAACAATAAGCCCGGACGTATTTCGGAACATTTCTGCCGCTTAATACTGTTTTGTTATTTCCAGAGACACTTTGGAAATCTACCTTGGCACACGCTTCTTCAAACTGAGTTCCCTAATATCGTATCTTTTGTTTATTACAACAGATTTAAGTCATTGTGGAAACATCTTTGTCGCATCGGAAAGGTAGCGTGAAGAGACGGCTGGCAGGGCTGGCGACCAGAAAGCAAAATATGAAGACAGCCAGAGGTCCCAGGCAGTCGCCGATCCGAATACTAACGTTGTTGCTTAACTTGGGTGATGGCACGAGAACGGTTGTTTTTTATTTATTTATTTATTTATTTAGTTACTTTTCGGAATTTAGCACTGCTGCGTAACAGTAGGCTCTGGCGCATTTCAAGAACACATCTGTCGATTGGTAGTGTTTTGTCATTTTCAACGAGTTCCTAGCACTCTTCCTTCGCGCATTCTTACTCAAACCGAGTTCATTACCGTAATTTCGTATCTTACGTTTAATACAGTACTTTAAAATGCTTGTGGAAGCATCTTTGTCGACACCTGAAAGTTATTATGAAAAGAGGCCTGGCAGGTGTAGCGACGTAAAAATGAAAAAATTAGAAAGAGCCAACAGCACGCGGTGTTCCCAGGCGGTCACCCATCCAAGTACTAACCGCGCCCGATGTTGCTTAACTTCGGTGATCGAACGAGAACCGGTGTAGTCAACATGGTATGGCCGTTGGCGTCCTTATACTGTAGCCGCACCACGGAAGAAGCATGCGCCTCTTCTCCCAACACACGCAATCGCCGCTTTCCGTGGCACATTTGACGCAAAGCGCGTCTTTCCACCTCGAAGGTGGCGCGGAGTGCGCGCTCGCCTCGGCGTCTCATAGGCGACTGCCGAACGTAGGTGAGACGCACAACACAGCTGCTCGATGCACCGCCTGTCATTCGTTTGGTGCGTGCGGCCTCCGACACCCACTGGCGACGCGCCTTGTTCCTGTTATCCGGCGCAGGGCTTGCGCGCGGCCGGGCGGCGGGGGCACTGCGCGGGGTGTTGCAGTGTCCTGCTGGACCGACGGAAGCTTTCTCACCTGCCTGACACACGCCGCGCTTCCAGATTTATGCGTAATTTGCGCGGTGCATTTGCATTCGCGCCTGTCCTCCCTCCCGTCCCGACTTGTCCCGACTTTGCTCGACTGCCGCTCGCTGCCGCTCGGGTCGCGGCCCATATGACAGCACAAGCACGAGAAACATCTGCGAGACGGGCGCGGGCCTGACCGGCGTGTCCGAGACGCCGTGGGCGGCCGTTCGGAGCTACTAGAGCAGCGCTGTGCCGTGCCATGGAAAGGTGCGAAACCAAGGACAGAACACACAGAATTTTTGTTTACAAATTTGCACATGTACACTGCTACAAAACAATAAGCCCGGACGTATTTCGGAACATTTCTGCCGCTTAATACTGTTTTGTTATTTCCAGAGACACTTTGGAAATCTACCTTGGCACACGCTTCTTCAAACTGAGTTCCCTAATATCGTATCTTTTGTTTATTACAACAGATTTAAGTCATTGTGGAAACATCTTTGTCGCATCGGAAAGGTAGCGTGAAGAGACGGCTGGCAGGGCTGGCGACAAGAAAGCAAAATATGAAGACAGCCAGAGGTCCCAGGCAGTCGCCGATCCGAATACTAACGTTGTTGCTTAACTTGGGTGATGGCACGAGAACGGTTGGTTTTTATTTATTTATTTATTTATTTAGTTACTTTTCGGAATTTAGCACTGCTGCGTAACAGTAGGCTCTGGCGCATTTCAAGAACACATCTGTCGATTGGTAGTGTTTTGTCATTTTCAACGAGTTCCTAGCACTCTTCCTTCGCGCATTCTTACTCAAACCGAGTTCATTACCGTAATTTCGTATCTTACGTTTAATACAGTACTTTAAAATGCTTGTGGAAGCATCTTTGTCGACACCTGAAAGTTATTATGAAAAGAGGCCTGGCAGGTGTAGCGACGTAAAAATGAAAAAATTAGAAAGAGCCAACAGCACGCGGTGTTCCCAGGCGGTCACCCATCCAAGTACTAACCGCGCCCGATGTTGCTTAACTTCGGTGATCGGACGAGAACCGGTGTAGTCAACATGGTATGGCCGTTGGCGTCCTTATACTGTAGCCGCACCACGGAAGAAGCATGCGCCTCTTCTCCCAACACACGCAATCGCCGCTTTCCGTGGCACATTTGACGCAAAGCGCGTCTTTCCACCTCGAAGGTGGCGCGGAGTGCGCGCTCGCCTCGGCGTCTCATAGGCGACTGCCGAACGTAGGTGAGACGCACAACACAGCTGCTCGATGCACCGCCTGTCATTCGTTTGGTGCGTGCGGCCTCCGACACCCACTGGCGACGCGCCTTGTTCCTGTTATCCGGCGCAGGGCTTGCGCGCGGCCGGGCGGCGGGGGCACTGCGCGGGGTGTTGCAGTGTCCTGCTGGACCGACGGAAGCTTTCTCACCTGCCTGACACACGCCGCGCTTCCAGATTTATGCGTAATTTGCGCGGTGCATTTGCATTCGCGCCTGTCCTCCCTCCCGTCCCGACTTGTCCCGACTTTGCTCGACTGCCGCTCGCTGCCGCTCGGGTCGCGGCCCATATGACAGCACAAGCACGAGAAACATCTGCGAGACGGGCGCGGGCCTGACCGGCGTGTCCGAGACGCCGTGGGCGGCCGTTCGGAGCTACTAGAGCAGCGCTGTGCCGTGCCATGGAAAGGTGCGAAACCAAGGACAGAACACACAGAATTTTTGTTTACAAATTTGCACATGTACACTGCTACAAAACAATAAGCCCGGACGTATTTCGGAACATTTCTGCCGCTTAATACTGTTTTGTTATTTCCAGAGACACTTTGGAAATCTACCTTGGCACACGCTTCTTCAAACTGAGTTCCCTAATATCGTATCTTTTGTTTATTACAACAGATTTAAGTCATTGTGGAAACATCTTTGTCGCATCGGAAAGGTAGCGTGAAGAGACGGCTGGCAGGGCTGGCGACCAGAAAGCAAAATATGAAGACAGCCAGAGGTCCCAGGCAGTCGCCGATCCGAATACTAACGTTGTTGCTTAACTTGGGTGATGGCACGAGAACGGTTGTTTTTTATTTATTTATTTATTTATTTAGTTACTTTTCGGAATTTAGCACTGCTGCGTAACAGTAGGCTCTGGCGCATTTCAAGAACACATCTGTCGATTGGTAGTGTTTTGTCATTTTCAACGAGTTCCTAGCACTCTTCCTTCGCGCATTCTTACTCAAACCGAGTTCATTACCGTAATTTCGTATCTTACGTTTAATACAGTACTTTAAAATGCTTGTGGAAGCATCTTTGTCGACACCTGAAAGTTATTATGAAAAGAGGCCTGGCAGGTGTAGCGACGTAAAAATGAAAAAATTAGAAAGAGCCAACAGCACGCGGTGTTCCCAGGCGGTCACCCATCCAAGTACTAACCGCGCCCGATGTTGCTTAACTTCGGTGATCGAACGAGAACCGGTGTAGTCAACATGGTATGGCCGTTGGCGTCCTTATACTGTAGCCGCACCACGGAAGAAGCATGCGCCTCTTCTCCCAACACACGCAATCGCCGCTTTCCGTGGCACATTTGACGCAAAGCGCGTCTTTCCACCTCGAAGGTGGCGCGGAGTGCGCGCTCGCCTCGGCGTCTCATAGGCGACTGCCGAACGTAGGTGAGACGCACAACACAGCTGCTCGATGCACCGCCTGTCATTCGTTTGGTGCGTGCGGCCTCCGACACCCACTGGCGACGCGCCTTGTTCCTGTTATCCGGCGCAGGGCTTGCGCGCGGCCGGGCGGCGGGGGCACTGCGCGGGGTGTTGCAGTGTCCTGCTGGACCGACGGAAGCTTTCTCACCTGCCTGACACACGCCGCGCTTCCAGATTTATGCGTAATTTGCGCGGTGCATTTGCATTCGCGCCTGTCCTCCCTCCCGTCCCGACTTGTCCCGACTTTGCTCGACTGCCGCTCGCTGCCGCTCGGGTCGCGGCCCATATGACAGCACAAGCACGAGAAACATCTGCGAGACGGGCGCGGGCCTGACCGGCGTGTCCGAGACGCCGTGGGCGGCCGTTCGGAGCTACTAGAGCAGCGCTGTGCCGTGCCATGGAAAGGTGCGAAACCAAGGACAGAACACACAGAATTTTTGTTTACAAATTTGCACATGTACACTGCTACAAAACAATAAGCCCGGACGTATTTCGGAACATTTCTGCCGCTTAATACTGTTTTGTTATTTCCAGAGACACTTTGGAAATCTACCTTGGCACACGCTTCTTCAAACTGAGTTCCCTAATATCGTATCTTTTGTTTATTACAACAGATTTAAGTCATTGTGGAAACATCTTTGTCGCATCGGAAAGGTAGCGTGAAGAGACGGCTGGCAGGGCTGGCGACCAGAAAGCAAAATATGAAGACAGCCAGAGGTCCCAGGCAGTCGCCGATCCGAATACTAACGTTGTTGCTTAACTTGGGTGATGGCACGAGAACGGTTGTTTTTTATTTATTTATTTATTTATTTAGTTACTTTTCGGAATTTAGCACTGCTGCGTAACAGTAGGCTCTGGCGCATTTCAAGAACACATCTGTCGATTGGTAGTGTTTTGTCATTTTCAACGAGTTCCTAGCACTCTTCCTTCGCGCATTCTTACTCAAACCGAGTTCATTACCGTAATTTCGTATCTTACGTTTAATACAGTACTTTAAAATGCTTGTGGAAGCATCTTTGTCGACACCTGAAAGTTATTATGAAAAGAGGCCTGGCAGGTGTAGCGACGTAAAAATGAAAAAATTAGAAAGAGCCAACAGCACGCGGTGTTCCCAGGCGGTCACCCATCCAAGTACTAACCGCGCCCGATGTTGCTTAACTTCGGTGATCGAACGAGAACCGGTGTAGTCAACATGGTATGGCCGTTGGCGTCCTTATACTGTAGCCGCACCACGGAAGAAGCATGCGCCTCTTCTCCCAACACACGCAATCGCCGCTTTCCGTGGCACATTTGACGCAAAGCGCGTCTTTCCACCTCGAAGGTGGCGCGGAGTGCGCGCTCGCCTCGGCGTCTCATAGGCGACTGCCGAACGTAGGTGAGACGCACAACACAGCTGCTCGATGCACCGCCTGTCATTCGTTTGGTGCGTGCGGCCTCCGACACCCACTGGCGACGCGCCTTGTTCCTGTTATCCGGCGCAGGGCTTGCGCGCGGCCGGGCGGCGGGGGCACTGCGCGGGGTGTTGCAGTGTCCTGCTGGACCGACGGAAGCTTTCTCACCTGCCTGACACACGCCGCGCTTCCAGATTTATGCGTAATTTGCGCGGTGCATTTGCATTCGCGCCTGTCCTCCCTCCCGTCCCGACTTGTCCCGACTTTGCTCGACTGCCGCTCGCTGCCGCTCGGGTCGCGGCCCATATGACAGCACAAGCACGAGAAACATCTGCGAGACGGGCGCGGGCCTGACCGGCGTGTCCGAGACGCCGTGGGCGGCCGTTCGGAGCTACTAGAGCAGCGCTGTGCCGTGCCATGGAAAGGTGCGAAACCAAGGACAGAACACACAGAATTTTTGTTTACAAATTTGCACATGTACACTGCTACAAAACAATAAGCCCGGACGTATTTCGGAACATTTCTGCCGCTTAATACTGTTTTGTTATTTCCAGAGACACTTTGGAAATCTACCTTGGCACACGCTTCTTCAAACTGAGTTCCCTAATATCGTATCTTTTGTTTATTACAACAGATTTAAGTCATTGTGGAAACATCTTTGTCGCATCGGAAAGGTAGCGTGAAGAGACGGCTGGCAGGGCTGGCGACAAGAAAGCAAAATATGAAGACAGCCAGAGGTCCCAGGCAGTCGCCGATCCGAATACTAACGTTGTTGCTTAACTTGGGTGATGGCACGAGAACGGTTGGTTTTTATTTATTTATTTATTTATTTAGTTACTTTTCGGAATTTAGCACTGCTGCGTAACAGTAGGCTCTGGCGCATTTCAAGAACACATCTGTCGATTGGTAGTGTTTTGTCATTTTCAACGAGTTCCTAGCACTCTTCCTTCGCGCATTCTTACTCAAACCGAGTTCATTACCGTAATTTCGTATCTTACGTTTAATACAGTACTTTAAAATGCTTGTGGAAGCATCTTTGTCGACACCTGAAAGTTATTATGAAAAGAGGCCTGGCAGGTGTAGCGACGTAAAAATGAAAAAATTAGAAAGAGCCAACAGCACGCGGTGTTCCCAGGCGGTCACCCATCCAAGTACTAACCGCGCCCGATGTTGCTTAACTTCGGTGATCGGACGAGAACCGGTGTAGTCAACATGGTATGGCCGTTGGCGTCCTTATACTGTAGCCGCACCACGGAAGAAGCATGCGCCTCTTCTCCCAACACACGCAATCGCCGCTTTCCGTGGCACATTTGACGCAAAGCGCGTCTTTCCACCTCGAAGGTGGCGCGGAGTGCGCGCTCGCCTCGGCGTCTCATAGGCGACTGCCGAACGTAGGTGAGACGCACAACACAGCTGCTCGATGCACCGCCTGTCATTCGTTTGGTGCGTGCGGCCTCCGACACCCACTGGCGACGCGCCTTGTTCCTGTTATCCGGCGCAGGGCTTGCGCGCGGCCGGGCGGCGGGGGCACTGCGCGGGGTGTTGCAGTGTCCTGCTGGACCGACGGAAGCTTTCTCACCTGCCTGACACACGCCGCGCTTCCAGATTTATGCGTAATTTGCGCGGTGCATTTGCATTCGCGCCTGTCCTCCCTCCCGTCCCGACTTGTCCCGACTTTGCTCGACTGCCGCTCGCTGCCGCTCGGGTCGCGGCCCATATGACAGCACAAGCACGAGAAACATCTGCGAGACGGGCGCGGGCCTGACCGGCGTGTCCGAGACGCCGTGGGCGGCCGTTCGGAGCTACTAGAGCAGCGCTGTGCCGTGCCATGGAAAGGTGCGAAACCAAGGACAGAACACACAGAATTTTTGTTTACAAATTTGCACATGTACACTGCTACAAAACAATAAGCCCGGACGTATTTCGGAACATTTCTGCCGCTTAATACTGTTTTGTTATTTCCAGAGACACTTTGGAAATCTACCTTGGCACACGCTTCTTCAAACTGAGTTCCCTAATATCGTATCTTTTGTTTATTACAACAGATTTAAGTCATTGTGGAAACATCTTTGTCGCATCGGAAAGGTAGCGTGAAGAGACGGCTGGCAGGGCTGGCGACCAGAAAGCAAAATATGAAGACAGCCAGAGGTCCCAGGCAGTCGCCGATCCGAATACTAACGTTGTTGCTTAACTTGGGTGATGGCACGAGAACGGTTGTTTTTTATTTATTTATTTATTTATTTAGTTACTTTTCGGAATTTAGCACTGCTGCGTAACAGTAGGCTCTGGCGCATTTCAAGAACACATCTGTCGATTGGTAGTGTTTTGTCATTTTCAACGAGTTCCTAGCACTCTTCCTTCGCGCATTCTTACTCAAACCGAGTTCATTACCGTAATTTCGTATCTTACGTTTAATACAGTACTTTAAAATGCTTGTGGAAGCATCTTTGTCGACACCTGAAAGTTATTATGAAAAGAGGCCTGGCAGGTGTAGCGACGTAAAAATGAAAAAATTAGAAAGAGCCAACAGCACGCGGTGTTCCCAGGCGGTCACCCATCCAAGTACTAACCGCGCCCGATGTTGCTTAACTTCGGTGATCGAACGAGAACCGGTGTAGTCAACATGGTATGGCCGTTGGCGTCCTTATACTGTAGCCGCACCACGGAAGAAGCATGCGCCTCTTCTCCCAACACACGCAATCGCCGCTTTCCGTGGCACATTTGACGCAAAGCGCGTCTTTCCACCTCGAAGGTGGCGCGGAGTGCGCGCTCGCCTCGGCGTCTCATAGGCGACTGCCGAACGTAGGTGAGACGCACAACACAGCTGCTCGATGCACCGCCTGTCATTCGTTTGGTGCGTGCGGCCTCCGACACCCACTGGCGACGCGCCTTGTTCCTGTTATCCGGCGCAGGGCTTGCGCGCGGCCGGGCGGCGGGGGCACTGCGCGGGGTGTTGCAGTGTCCTGCTGGACCGACGGAAGCTTTCTCACCTGCCTGACACACGCCGCGCTTCCAGATTTATGCGTAATTTGCGCGGTGCATTTGCATTCGCGCCTGTCCTCCCTCCCGTCCCGACTTGTCCCGACTTTGCTCGACTGCCGCTCGCTGCCGCTCGGGTCGCGGCCCATATGACAGCACAAGCACGAGAAACATCTGCGAGACGGGCGCGGGCCTGACCGGCGTGTCCGAGACGCCGTGGGCGGCCGTTCGGAGCTACTAGAGCAGCGCTGTGCCGTGCCATGGAAAGGTGCGAAACCAAGGACAGAACACACAGAATTTTTGTTTACAAATTTGCACATGTACACTGCTACAAAACAATAAGCCCGGACGTATTTCGGAACATTTCTGCCGCTTAATACTGTTTTGTTATTTCCAGAGACACTTTGGAAATCTACCTTGGCACACGCTTCTTCAAACTGAGTTCCCTAATATCGTATCTTTTGTTTATTACAACAGATTTAAGTCATTGTGGAAACATCTTTGTCGCATCGGAAAGGTAGCGTGAAGAGACGGCTGGCAGGGCTGGCGACCAGAAAGCAAAATATGAAGACAGCCAGAGGTCCCAGGCAGTCGCCGATCCGAATACTAACGTTGTTGCTTAACTTGGGTGATGGCACGAGAACGGTTGTTTTTTATTTATTTATTTATTTATTTAGTTACTTTTCGGAATTTAGCACTGCTGCGTAACAGTAGGCTCTGGCGCATTTCAAGAACACATCTGTCGATTGGTAGTGTTTTGTCATTTTCAACGAGTTCCTAGCACTCTTCCTTCGCGCATTCTTACTCAAACCGAGTTCATTACCGTAATTTCGTATCTTACGTTTAATACAGTACTTTAAAATGCTTGTGGAAGCATCTTTGTCGACACCTGAAAGTTATTATGAAAAGAGGCCTGGCAGGTGTAGCGACGTAAAAATGAAAAAATTAGAAAAAGCCAACAGCACGCGGTGTTCCCAGGCGGTCACCCATCCAAGTACTAACCGCGCCCGATGTTGCTTAACTTCGGTGATCGAACGAGAACCGGTGTAGTCAACATGGTATGGCCGTTGGCGTCCTTATACTGTAGCCGCACCACGGAAGAAGCATGCGCCTCTTCTCCCAACACACGCAATCGCCGCTTTCCGTGGCACATTTGACGCAAAGCGCGTCTTTCCACCTCGAAGGTGGCGCGGAGTGCGCGCTCGCCTCGGCGTCTCATAGGCGACTGCCGAACGTAGGTGAGACGCACAACACAGCTGCTCGATGCACCGCCTGTCATTCGTTTGGTGCGTGCGGCCTCCGACACCCACTGGCGACGCGCCTTGTTCCTGTTATCCGGCGCAGGGCTTGCGCGCGGCCGGGCGGCGGGGGCACTGCGCGGGGTGTTGCAGTGTCCTGCTGGACCGACGGAAGCTTTCTCACCTGCCTGACACACGCCGCGCTTCCAGATTTATGCGTAATTTGCGCGGTGCATTTGCATTCGCGCCTGTCCTCCCTCCCGTCCCGACTTGTCCCGACTTTGCTCGACTGCCGCTCGCTGCCGCTCGGGTCGCGGCCCATATGACAGCACAAGCACGAGAAACATCTGCGAGACGGGCGCGGGCCTGACCGGCGTGTCCGAGACGCCGTGGGCGGCCGTTCGGAGCTACTAGAGCAGCGCTGTGCCGTGCCATGGAAAGGTGCGAAACCAAGGACAGAACACACAGAATTTTTGTTTACAAATTTGCACATGTACACTGCTACAAAACAATAAGCCCGGACGTATTTCGGAACATTTCTGCCGCTTAATACTGTTTTGTTATTTCCAGAGACACTTTGGAAATCTACCTTGGCACACGCTTCTTCAAACTGAGTTCCCTAATATCGTATCTTTTGTTTATTACAACAGATTTAAGTCATTGTGGAAACATCTTTGTCGCATCGGAAAGGTAGCGTGAAGAGACGGCTGGCAGGGCTGGCGACAAGAAAGCAAAATATGAAGACAGCCAGAGGTCCCAGGCAGTCGCCGATCCGAATACTAACGTTGTTGCTTAACTTGGGTGATGGCACGAGAACGGTTGGTTTTTATTTATTTATTTATTTATTTAGTTACTTTTCGGAATTTAGCACTGCTGCGTAACAGTAGGCTCTGGCGCATTTCAAGAACACATCTGTCGATTGGTAGTGTTTTGTCATTTTCAACGAGTTCCTAGCACTCTTCCTTCGCGCATTCTTACTCAAACCGAGTTCATTACCGTAATTTCGTATCTTACGTTTAATACAGTACTTTAAAATGCTTGTGGAAGCATCTTTGTCGACACCTGAAAGTTATTATGAAAAGAGGCCTGGCAGGTGTAGCGACGTAAAAATGAAAAAATTAGAAAGAGCCAACAGCACGCGGTGTTCCCAGGCGGTCACCCATCCAAGTACTAACCGCGCCCGATGTTGCTTAACTTCGGTGATCGGACGAGAACCGGTGTAGTCAACATGGTATGGCCGTTGGCGTCCTTATACTGTAGCCGCACCACGGAAGAAGCATGCGCCTCTTCTCCCAACACACGCAATCGCCGCTTTCCGTGGCACATTTGACGCAAAGCGCGTCTTTCCACCTCGAAGGTGGCGCGGAGTGCGCGCTCGCCTCGGCGTCTCATAGGCGACTGCCGAACGTAGGTGAGACGCACAACACAGCTGCTCGATGCACCGCCTGTCATTCGTTTGGTGCGTGCGGCCTCCGACACCCACTGGCGACGCGCCTTGTTCCTGTTATCCGGCGCAGGGCTTGCGCGCGGCCGGGCGGCGGGGGCACTGCGCGGGGTGTTGCAGTGTCCTGCTGGACCGACGGAAGCTTTCTCACCTGCCTGACACACGCCGCGCTTCCAGATTTATGCGTAATTTGCGCGGTGCATTTGCATTCGCGCCTGTCCTCCCTCCCGTCCCGACTTGTCCCGACTTTGCTCGACTGCCGCTCGCTGCCGCTCGGGTCGCGGCCCATATGACAGCACAAGCACGAGAAACATCTGCGAGACGGGCGCGGGCCTGACCGGCGTGTCCGAGACGCCGTGGGCGGCCGTTCGGAGCTACTAGAGCAGCGCTGTGCCGTGCCATGGAAAGGTGCGAAACCAAGGACAGAACACACAGAATTTTTGTTTACAAATTTGCACATGTACACTGCTACAAAACAATAAGCCCGGACGTATTTCGGAACATTTCTGCCGCTTAATACTGTTTTGTTATTTCCAGAGACACTTTGGAAATCTACCTTGGCACACGCTTCTTCAAACTGAGTTCCCTAATATCGTATCTTTTGTTTATTACAACAGATTTAAGTCATTGTGGAAACATCTTTGTCGCATCGGAAAGGTAGCGTGAAGAGACGGCTGGCAGGGCTGGCGACCAGAAAGCAAAATATGAAGACAGCCAGAGGTCCCAGGCAGTCGCCGATCCGAATACTAACGTTGTTGCTTAACTTGGGTGATGGCACGAGAACGGTTGTTTTTTATTTATTTATTTATTTATTTAGTTACTTTTCGGAATTTAGCACTGCTGCGTAACAGTAGGCTCTGGCGCATTTCAAGAACACATCTGTCGATTGGTAGTGTTTTGTCATTTTCAACGAGTTCCTAGCACTCTTCCTTCGCGCATTCTTACTCAAACCGAGTTCATTACCGTAATTTCGTATCTTACGTTTAATACAGTACTTTAAAATGCTTGTGGAAGCATCTTTGTCGACACCTGAAAGTTATTATGAAAAGAGGCCTGGCAGGTGTAGCGACGTAAAAATGAAAAAATTAGAAAGAGCCAACAGCACGCGGTGTTCCCAGGCGGTCACCCATCCAAGTACTAACCGCGCCCGATGTTGCTTAACTTCGGTGATCGAACGAGAACCGGTGTAGTCAACATGGTATGGCCGTTGGCGTCCTTATACTGTAGCCGCACCACGGAAGAAGCATGCGCCTCTTCTCCCAACACACGCAATCGCCGCTTTCCGTGGCACATTTGACGCAAAGCGCGTCTTTCCACCTCGAAGGTGGCGCGGAGTGCGCGCTCGCCTCGGCGTCTCATAGGCGACTGCCGAACGTAGGTGAGACGCACAACACAGCTGCTCGATGCACCGCCTGTCATTCGTTTGGTGCGTGCGGCCTCCGACACCCACTGGCGACGCGCCTTGTTCCTGTTATCCGGCGCAGGGCTTGCGCGCGGCCGGGCGGCGGGGGCACTGCGCGGGGTGTTGCAGTGTCCTGCTGGACCGACGGAAGCTTTCTCACCTGCCTGACACACGCCGCGCTTCCAGATTTATGCGTAATTTGCGCGGTGCATTTGCATTCGCGCCTGTCCTCCCTCCCGTCCCGACTTGTCCCGACTTTGCTCGACTGCCGCTCGCTGCCGCTCGGGTCGCGGCCCATATGACAGCACAAGCACGAGAAACATCTGCGAGACGGGCGCGGGCCTGACCGGCGTGTCCGAGACGCCGTGGGCGGCCGTTCGGAGCTACTAGAGCAGCGCTGTGCCGTGCCATGGAAAGGTGCGAAACCAAGGACAGAACACACAGAATTTTTGTTTACAAATTTGCACATGTACACTGCTACAAAACAATAAGCCCGGACGTATTTCGGAACATTTCTGCCGCTTAATACTGTTTTGTTATTTCCAGAGACACTTTGGAAATCTACCTTGGCACACGCTTCTTCAAACTGAGTTCCCTAATATCGTATCTTTTGTTTATTACAACAGATTTAAGTCATTGTGGAAACATCTTTGTCGCATCGGAAAGGTAGCGTGAAGAGACGGCTGGCAGGGCTGGCGACAAGAAAGCAAAATATGAAGACAGCCAGAGGTCCCAGGCAGTCGCCGATCCGAATACTAACGTTGTTGCTTAACTTGGGTGATGGCACGAGAACGGTTGGTTTTTATTTATTTATTTATTTATTTAGTTACTTTTCGGAATTTAGCACTGCTGCGTAACAGTAGGCTCTGGCGCATTTCAAGAACACATCTGTCGATTGGTAGTGTTTTGTCATTTTCAACGAGTTCCTAGCACTCTTCCTTCGCGCATTCTTACTCAAACCGAGTTCATTACCGTAATTTCGTATCTTACGTTTAATACAGTACTTTAAAATGCTTGTGGAAGCATCTTTGTCGACACCTGAAAGTTATTATGAAAAGAGGCCTGGCAGGTGTAGCGACGTAAAAATGAAAAAATTAGAAAGAGCCAACAGCACGCGGTGTTCCCAGGCGGTCACCCATCCAAGTACTAACCGCGCCCGATGTTGCTTAACTTCGGTGATCGGACGAGAACCGGTGTAGTCAACATGGTATGGCCGTTGGCGTCCTTATACTGTAGCCGCACCACGGAAGAAGCATGCGCCTCTTCTCCCAACACACGCAATCGCCGCTTTCCGTGGCACATTTGACGCAAAGCGCGTCTTTCCACCTCGAAGGTGGCGCGGAGTGCGCGCTCGCCTCGGCGTCTCATAGGCGACTGCCTGGGCAGGGCTGGGCTGTACTGGGATGGGCTGGTATGGGCTGGGCTGGGCTGGGCTGGCCGGCCTGGGCTGGGCTGGGCTGGGCTGGGCTGGGCTGGGCTGGGCTGGGCTGTGCTAGGCTGTGCTAGGCTGGGCTGTGCTAGGCTGGGCTGGGCTGGGCTGGGCTGGGCTGGATTGGGCTGGGCTGGGCTGGGCTGGATTGGGCTGGGCTGGGCTGCGCTGTCTCCAAAAGTTTCAAACCCATGAACATTAGGTACTCCTGTACCACCATGAACCATGGCGACAGTTAGCCAACCATTACCATGAGTAAAGGAATGGTTAATGTCGATGCTAAAGTTAAATCTACATCCACAGAAAACACAGGGTCCGTCGACAAGTGCAGTAGCACTTCTTGTCTGCAGATGTTGAGAATTCAACGTTCTCGATGGATAGGTTACGTTAGGTTAGGTTAGGTTAGGTTAAATTAAGGTTAGGTTATTTTAGGTTAGGTTAGGATAGGATAGGTTAGGTTAGGTTAGGTTAGGTTATGTTAGGTTAGTTTAGGATAGGGTAGGTTAGGTTAGGTCAGCTTAGTTTATATTAGCTTAGCTTGGGCTGGGCTGGGCTGGTCTGGGCTGGGCTCGGCTGGGCTGTGCTGGGCTGTGCTGTGCTGAGCTGGGCTGGGCTGGGCTTGGCTGGGTCGGGCTGGGCTGGGCTGGGCTGGGCTGGGGTGGGCTGAGCTGGGCTGTGCTGGGCTGGGGTGGGCTGGGCTCTTCTGGGCTGGGCTGGGCTGTGCTGGGCTGTGCTGGGCTGTTCTGTGCTGGGCTGGGCTGGGCTGGGCTTGGATGGGCTGGGCTGAGCTGTGCTGGTCTGGGCTGGGCTGGGCTGGGCTCGGCGGGGCTGGGCTGGGCAGGGCTGGTCTGGCTGCGCTGGGCTGGGCTGTGCTGGGCAATGCTGGTCTGAGCTGTTCTGGGCTGGGCTGGGCTGGGCTGGGTTGGGCTGGGCTGGGCTGGGCTGTGCTGGGCTGGGACAGGCTGTGCTGGTCTGGGCTGGGCTGTGCTGGGCTGTGCTGGGCTGGGGTGTTCTGGGCTGGGCTTGGCTGGGCTGGGCTGGGCTGGACTGGGCGGGGCTGGGCAGGCCTCGGCTGGGCTGGGCTGGGCTGGGCTGGGCTAGGCTGTGCTGGGCTGGGCTGGGCTGAGCTGTTCTGTGCTGGGCTGGGCTGGGCTGGGCTGGGCTGTGCTGTGCTGGGCTCTGCTGGGCTGGGCTGGGGTGGGCTGGGCTGGGCTTGGCTGTGCTGTGCTGGGCTGGGCTGTTCTGTGCTGGGCTGGGCTGGGCTGGGCTGGGCTGGGCATTGGTGGGCTGGGCTGGTCTGGGCTGGGCTGGCCTGGGCTGGGCTGGGCTGGGTTGGGCTGGGCTGGGCTGGGCTGGGCTGGGCTGGGCTGGGCTGGGCTGGGATGGGCTGAGCTGTGCTAGGCTGGCCTGGGCGGGGCTGGGCTGGGCTAGGCTGGGCTGGGCTGGGCTGGGGAGGATTGGGCTGGGCTGGGCTGTCTCCAAAACTTTCAAATCCATGAGTATTAGGTACTCCTATAATACCATGTACCATGGTGATAGTTAGCAAATCATTGCCATGAGTAAAGGAATGGTTAATGTCGAAACTAAAGTTTAGTCTACATCTATGAAAACACAGGGTCCGTCGACAAGTGCAGTAGCAGCAACGTTCCTTACAGCATGTCCTTCTTGTCTAAAGATGTTGAGAATTCAACGTTCTTGATGGATTGGTTACGTTAGGTTAGGTTAGGTTAGGTTAAATTAAGGTTAGGTTAGTTTAGGTTAGGTTAGGTTGGGATAGGTTAGGTTAGGTTAGGTTAGGTTAGGTTAGGTTAGGTTAGTTTAGGATAGGGTAGGTTAGGTTAGGTTAGCTTAGTTTATATTAGCTTAGCTTGGGCTGGGCTGGGCTCGGCTGGGCTCGGCTGGGCTGTGCTGGGCTGTGCTGTGCTGAGCTGGGCTGGGCTGGGCTGGGCTGGGCTGGGCTGGGCTGGGTTGCGCTGGGCTGGGCTGGGCTGGGCTGGGCTGGGGTGGGCTGGGCTGCGCTGTGCTGTGCTGGGCTGGGCTGGGCTCTTCTGGACTGGGCTGGGCTGTGCTGGGCTGTTCTGGGCTGGTCTGGTCTGGGCTGGGCTTCGCTGGTCTGGGCTGGGCTGGGCTGGGCTCGGCATGTCTGGGCTGGGCAGGGCTAGTCTGGCTGTGCTGGGCTGGGCTTGATTGTGCGGAGGTGGGCTTGGCTGGGCTGGGCTGGGCTAGGCTGGGCTGGGCGTGTCTGGGCTGGGCTGGGCTGGGCTGGGCTGGGCTTGACTGGGCAATGCTGGGCTGGGGTCGACTGGGCAGGGCTGGGCTTGCCTGGGCAGGGCTGTGCTGTGCTGGGGTGGGCTGGGCTGGGCTGGGCATGGCTGGGCTGTGCTGGGATGGGCTGGGCTGGGCTGGGCTGGGCATGGCTGGGCTGTGCTGGGATGGGCTGGGCTGGGCTGGGCTGGGCTGGGCTGGGCTGGTCTGTGCTGGGCTGGGCTGGACTGGGCTGGGCTCGGCTGGGCAGGGCTGGGCTGGGCTGGGTTCGGCTGGGCTGGGCTGGGCTGGGCTGGGCTGGGCTGGGCTGGGCTGTGCTGGGCTGGGCTGGGCTGGGCTGTTCGGGGCTTGGCTGGGCTGGGATGGACTGGGCGGGGCTGGGCTGGCCTCAGCTGGGCTGGGCTGGGATGGGGTGGGCAGGGCTGGGCTCTGCTGGGCTGGGCTGGGCTGAGCTGTTCTGTGCTGTGCTGGGCTGGGCTGTGCTGGGCTGGGCTGTGCTGGGCTGGGCTGGGCTGGGCTTGGATGGGCTGGGCTGGGCTGGGCTGGGCTGGTCTGTGCTGGGCTGGGCTGGACTGGGCTGGGCTCGGCTGGGCAGGGCTGGGCTGGGCTGGGTTCGGCTGGGCTGGGCTGCGCTGGGCTGGGCTGGGCTGGGCTGGGCTGTGCTGGGCTGGGCTGGGCTGGGCTGTTCGGGGCTTGGCTGGGCTGGGATGGACTGGGCGGGGCTGGGCTGGCCTCAGCTGGGCTGGGCTGGGATGGGGTGGGCAGGGCTGGGCTCTGCTGGGCTGGGCTGGGCTGAGCTGTTCTGTGCTGTGCTGGGCTGGGCTGTGCTGGGCTGGGCTGTGCTGGGCTGGGCTGGGCTGGGCTTGGATGGGCTGGGCTGGGCTGGGCTGGGCTGTGCTGGGCTGGGCTGTTCTGGGCTGGGCTGGGCTGGGCTGGGCTGGTCTGGGCGGGGCTGGGGTGGGCTGGGCTGGGCTGTGCTAGGCAGGCCTGGGCGGGGCTGGGCTGGGATAGGCTGGGTTGGGCTTGGCTGGGCTGGATTTTCGCTGGGCTGACCTGTATCCAAATTTTTCAAATCCAGGACCATTAGGTACTCCTGTACCACCATGAACCATGGCTACAGTTAGGAAATCATTAACATGAGTAAAGGAATGGTTAATGTCGGTGCTAAAGTTAAGTCTACATCTATGAAAACACAGGGGCCGTCGACAAGTGCTGTAGCAGCAACGCTCTTCAGAGCATTCTTCTTCTTGTCTGCAGATGTTGAGAATTCAATGTTCTCGATGGATAGGTTACGTTAGGTCAGGTTAGGTTAGGTTAGGTTAAGGTTAGGTTAGGTTAAGGTTAGGATAGGTTAGGTTAGGATAGGGTATGTTAGGTTAGGTTAGGTTAGCTTAGCTTAGCCTATATTACCTTAGCTTCGGCTGGGCTGGGCTGGGCTGGGCTGGGCTGGGATTGGTTGGGCTGGGCAGGGCTGCACTGGGCTGGGCTGCGCTGGGCTGGGCTGGGCTGGGCTGGGCTGGGCTGTGCTGGGCTGTGCGGGGCTGGGCTGGGCTGGGCTGTGCTGGTCTAGGCTGGGCTGAGCTGGGCTGGGCTGGGCTGGGCTGGGCTGGGCTGGGCTGGGCAGGTCTGGGCTGGGCTGGGCTGTGCTGGGCAGGGCTGGGCAGATCTGTGCTGGGCTGGATTGGGCTCGGCTGGGCAGGGCTGGGTTGGGCTGGGCTGGGTTGGGCTGGGCTGTGCTGGGCTGTGCTGGGCTGTGCTGCGCAGGACTGGGCTGGGCTGGGCTGAGCTGTCTCCAAAACTTTCAAATCCAGCTGGGCTGGGCTGTGCTGGTCAGGGCTGGGCTGGGCTGGGTTGGGCTGGGCTGGGATGGGCTGGGCTGGGCTGGGCTTGTCTGGGCTGGGCGGGGCTGGGCTGGGCTGGGCTGGGCTGGGCTCGGCTGTTCTGGGCTGGGCTGTGCTGGGCTGGGCTGTGCTGTGCTGGACTGGGCTGGGCTGGGCTGGGCTGGGCTGGACTGGGCTGGGCTGGGCTGGGGTGGGATGGGCTGGGCTTGGCTGTGCTGGGCTGGGCTGGGCTGGGCTAATCTGGGGTGGGCTGTGCTGTTCTGGGCTTGGCTGAACTGTGTTGTGCTGCGCTTGGCTGGGCTGGGCTGGGCTGGACTGGACTGGGCTTAGCTGTGCTGGGCTGGGCTGGGCTGGGTTAAGCTGGGGTGGGCTGTGCTGTTCCGGGCTGGGCTGGACAGTGTTGGGCTGTGCTTGGCTGGGCTGGGCTGGACAGGGCTGGGCTGGGCTGGGCTGTGCTGGGCTGGGCTGGGCTAGGCTGGGCTGGGCTGTCTCCAAAACCTTCAAGTCCATGAATGTTAGGTACTGCTGTACCACCATGTACCATGGCCACATTTAGCCAATCATTACCATGAGTGAAGGAATGGTTAAAGTCGATGCTGAAGTTAAGTCTACATCCAAAGAAAACACAGGGTCCGTCGACAAGTGCAGTAGCTGCAACGTTCTTCACAGTATTCTTCTTCTTGTCTGCAGATGTTGAGATTTCAATGTTCTCGTTGAATAGGTCACGTTAGGTTAGGTTAGTTTAGGTTAGGTTAAAGTTAGGTTATGTTAAGGTTAGGTTAGGTTAGGTTAGGGTAGGGTAGGTTAGGTTAGGTTAGGTTTGGTTATGTTAGCTTAGCTTATATTAGCTTAGCTAGGGCTGGGCTGGGCCGGGCCGTGTTGGGTCGGGCTAGGCCGGGCTGAGCTGGGCTAGGCCAGGCTGGGCCGGGCTGGTCTGGGATGGGCCGGGCTGGGCCGGACTGGGGCGGGCTGGGCCGGGCTGTGCCGGGCTGGGCCGGGTAAAGCTGGCCTGGGCTGGGCTAGGCTGGGCTGTGCTGGGCTGGGCTGGGCTGGGCTGGACTGGGCTGTGCTGGGCTGGGCTGGGCTGAGCTGGGCTGTCTCCAAAACTTTCAAATCCAGCTGGGCTGGGCTGGGCCGGGTTGGGCCGGGCTAGGCCGGGCTGAGCCGGGCTGGGCCAGGCTGGGCCGGGCTGGGCTGGGATGGGCCGGGCTGGGCCGGACTGGGCCGGGCTGGGCCGGGCTGGGCCGGGCTGGGCCGGGTTAAGCTGGCCTGGGCTGGGCTAGGCTGGGCTGGGCTGGGCTGGGCTGGGCTGGGCTGGACTGGGCTGGGCTGGGCTGGGCTGGTCTGAGCTGGGCTGGGCTGGGCTGGGCTGGGCTAGGCTGAGTTGGGCTGGGCTGGGCTGGGCTTTGCTGGGCTAGGCTGGGCTCGGCTGTGCTGGTCTGGGCTGGGCTGGGCTGAACTGGGCGGGCCTGGGATGGGCTGGGTTGGGCAGGGCTGGGCTAGCCTGGGCTGTCTACAAAGTTTCCAAGTCCATGAACACTAGGTACTACTGTACCTCCATGTACCATGGCGTCAGTTAGCCTACCATTACCATTTGTAAAGGAATTGTTAATGTCAACGCTAAAGTTAAGTCAGCATCGACAGAAAACACAGGTTTCGTCGACAAGTGCAGTAGCAGCTACGTTCTTCACAGAATTCTTCTTCTTGTCAACAGATGTAGAGAATTCAATGTTCTCGATGGATATGTTACGATAGGTTAGGTTAGGTTAGGATAGGTTCAGGTTAGGTTAGGTTAGGTTAGGTTAGGTTAGGATAGGTTAGGTTAGGTTAGGTTAGGTTAGGTTAGGTTAGGGTAGCTTAGCTTATATTTGCTTAGCTTAGGATGGGCTCGGCTGGGACGGACTGGGCCGTGCTGGGCCGGGGCGCGTCGGGCTGGGTGGGGCTGGGCCTGTGTGGGCCGGGCTGGGCCGGGCTGGACGGGCTTGCCCGGGCTGGGCTGGACTGGGCTGGGCTGGGCTGGGCTGTGCTGGGCTGGGCTGGGCTGGGCTGCTCTGTGCTGGGCTGTGCTGGGCTAGTCTCGGCTGGACTAAGCTTGGCTGTTTTGTCTGGGCTGGGCTGGGCTGGGCTGGGCTGTGCTGGGCTGGGATGGGCTGGGCTGTTCTGGGCTAGGCTTGTCTGGGCTGGGCTGGGCTGGGCTGGCCTGGTCTGGGCTGGGCTGGGCTGGGCTGGGCTGGGCAGGGCTGGGCTGCGCTGTGCTGGGCTGGGCTGGGCTCGGCTGGGCTGGGCTGAGCTGAGCTGGGCTGGGCTGGGCTGGGCTGGGCTGGTCTTGGCTGGGCAGGGCTAGGCTGCGCTGGGCTGGGCTGGGCTGGGCTGGGCTGGGCTGGGCTGAGCTGGGCTGGGCTGAGCTGGGCTGGGCTGGGCTGGGCTGGGCTGGGCTGGGCTGGGCTGGGCTGGGCTAGGTTTGTCTGGGCTGGGCTGGGCTGGGCTGGGCTGGGATCGTCTGGGCTGGGCTGGGCTGGGCTGGGCTGGGCTGGGCTGGGCTGGGCTGGCCTGGGCTGGGATGGGCCGGGCTGGGCTGGGCTGGGCTGGGCTGGGATGGGCCGGGCTGGGCTTGGCTGGGCTGGGCTGGCCTGGGCTGGGATGGGCCGGGCTGGGCCGGGCTGGGCTGGGATGGGCCGGGGTGGGCCGGACTATGCCGGGCTGGGCCGGGCTGGGTCGGGCTGGTCCGGGCTCAGTCGGGTTAAGCTGGCCTGGGCTGGGCTGGGCTGGGCTGGATTGGGCTGGGCTGTGCTGGGCTGGACTGGGTTGGGCTGGGCTGCGCTGGGCTGAGCTGGGATAGGCTGGGCTGGACTGGGCTAGGCTGGGATGGGCTGGGCTGGGCTGGGATGGGCTGGGCTGTGATGGGCTGGGCTGGGCTGGGCTGGGCTGGGCTGGGCTGGGCGCTGCTGGGCTGGGCTGGGCTGGGCTGGGCTGGGCTGGGCTGTGATGGGCTGGGCTGGGCTGGGCTGGGCTGGGCTGGGCTGGGCTGTGCGCTGCTGGGCTGGGCTGGGCAGGGCTGGGCAGGGCTGGGCTGCGCTGGGCTGGGCTGGGCTGGGCTGGGCTGGGCTGGGCTGGGCTGGGCTGGCCTGGGCTGGGATGGGCCGGGCTGGGCCGGGCTGGGCTGGGATGGGCCGGGGTGGGCCGGACTATGCCGGGCTGGGCCGGCCTGGGTCGGGCTGGTCCGGGCTCAGTCGGGTTAAGCTGGCCTGGGCTGGGCTGGGCTGGGCTGGATTGGGCTGGGCTGTGCTGGGCTGGACTGGGTTGGGCTGGGCTGCGCTGGGCTGAGCTGGGATAGGCTGGGCTGGACTGGGCTAGGCTGGGCTGGGCTGGGCTGGGCTGGGATGGGCTGGGCTGTGATGGGCTGGGCTGGGCTGGGCTGGGCTGGGCTGGGCTGGGCGCTGCTGGGCTGGGCTGGGCTGGGCTGGGCTGGGCTGGGCTGTGATGGGCTGGGCTGGGCTGGGCTGGGATGGGCTGGGCTTGGCTGGGCTCTGCTGGACTGGGCTGGGCTAGGAAGGGCTGTGCGGGGCTGGGCTGGGCTGGGCTGGGCTGGGCTGGGCTGGGCTGGACTGGGCTGGGCTGGGCTGGGCTGGGCTGGGCTGGGCTGGGCTGGGCTGGGCTGGGCTGGGCTGGGCTGGGCTGGGCTGGGCTGGGCTGGGCTGGGCCTTGACTGGGCTGGGCAGGGCTGGGCTGGGCTGGGCTGGGCTGAGCTGGGCTGGGCTGGGCTGGGCTGTGCTGAGCAGGGTTGGGCTGGGCTGGGCTGGGCTGCGCTGTGCTGTGGTGGGCTGGGCTGGGCTCTGCTGGACTGGGCTGGGCTGGGCTGGGCTGGGCCGGGCTGGGCTGCGCTGGGCAGGTCTTTGCTGGGCTGTCTACAAAGCTTCAAGTCCAGGAACATTAGGTACTCCTGTACCACCACGTACTATGGTGACAGTAAGCCAAACATTACCATGAGTACAGGAATGGTTAATGTCAATGCTAAAGTTAAGTCTACATTCACGGAAAACACAGGGTCCGTCGACAAGTGCAGTTGCAGCAACGTTCTTCTCAGCATTCTTCTTACTGTCTGCAGCAGATGTTGAGAATTCAATATTCTCTATGGATAGGTTAGGTTAGGTTAGGTTAGGTTAGGTTAGGTTAAGGATAAGTTAAGTTAGGTTAGGTTAGGATAGGTTAGGTTAGGTTAGGTTACGATAGGTTAGCTTAGCTTATATTAGGTTAGCTTAGGCTGGGCTGGGCTGGGCTGGGCTGGGCTGGGCTTGGCTGGGCTGGGCTGGGCTGGGCTGTCTACAAAACTTCAAGTCCAGGAAAATTAGGTACCCCTGTACCACCACGTACCATGGTGACAGTAAGCCAACCATTACCGTGAGTAGAGGAATGGTTAATGTCAATGTTAAAGTTAAGTCTACATCCACAGAAAACACAGGGTCCGTCGACAAGTGCAGTAGCAGCAACGTTCTTCACAGCATTCTTCTTATTCTCTGAAGCAGATGTTGAGAATTCAATATTCTTGATGGATAGGTTCGGTTAGGTTAGGTTAGGTTAGGTTTGGTGAGGTTAGGTTAAGGTTAAATTAGGTTAGGTGAGGTTAGGATAGGTTAGGTTGGGTTATGTTAGGTTAGGTTAGGTTAGGTTAAGTTATATTAGCTTAGCTTGGGCTGGGCTGGGCTTGGCTGAGCTTGGCTGGGCTGGGCTGGGCTGGGCTGGGCTGGGCTGTGTCTGGGCTTTGACTGGGCTGGGTCTGGGCTAGGTCTGGGCTGGGTCTGGGCTGGGTCTGGGCTGGGCAGTGCTGGGCTGTGCTGGGCTGGGCTGGGATGTGCTGGGCTGAGTTTGGCTGGGTTTGGGCTGGGCTGGACTGGGCTGGGCTGTGCTGGTCTGGGCTGGGCTGGGCTGGGCTGGGCTCGGCTGGGCTGGTCTGGGCTGGGCTGGGCTGGGCAGGGCTGGGCTTGGCTGGACTGGGCTGGGCTGGGCTGGGCTGGCTGGGCTGGGCTGGCCTGGGCTGGGCAGTCTACAATGCTTTCAAGTCCAGGAACATTAGGTACTCCTGTACCTCCACGTACCATGGCGACAGTAAGCCAACCATTACCATGAGTAGAGGAATGGTTATTGTCAATGCTAAAGTTAAGTCTACATCCACAGAAAACACAGGGTCCGTCGACAAGTGCAGTAGCAGCAACGTTCTTCACAGCATTCTTCTTCTTGTCTGCAGCAGATGTTGCGAATTCAATGTTCTCGATGGATAGGTTAGATTAGGTTAGGTTAGGTTAAATTAGGTTAAGGTTAGGTTAGGTTCGGTTAGGTTAGGATAGGGTAGGTTAGGTTAGGTTAGGTTAGGTTAGGTTAGATTTGCTTATATTAGCTTAGCTTAGGCTGGGCTGGACTGGGCTGGGCTGGGCTGGACTGGGCTGGGCTAGGCTGGGCAGGGCTGGGCTGGGCTGGGCTGGGCTGGGATAAGCTGGGGTAATCTGGGCTAGGCTGGGCTGGGCTGGGTTGGGCTGGGCTGGGCTGGGCTGTGCTGGGCTGGGCTGGGCTGGGCTGGGCTGTGATGGTCTCAGCTGAGCTGGGCTGTTCTGGTCTGGGGTGGGCTGGGCTGGGCTTGCCTGGGTTCGGCTGGGCTGGGCTGGACTGGGCTGGGCTGTCTGCAAAGCTTTCAAGTCCATGAACGTTAGGTACTCCTGTAAATCCATGTACCATGGCGACAGTTCGCCAACCATTACCATTAGTAAAGGAATGGTTAATGTCAATGCTAAAGTCAAGTCTACATCCACAGAAAACACAGGGTCTGTCGACAAGTGCAGTAGCAGCAATGTTCTTCACAGTATTCTTCTTCTTGTCTGCAGCAGATGTTGAGAAATCAATGTTCTCGATGGATAGGTTACGTTAGGTTAGGTTAGGTTAGGTTAAGGTAATGTTACTTTAGGTTAGGATAGGGTAGGTTAGGTTAGGTTAGGTTAGGTTAGGTTAGCTTAGTTTATATTATCTTAGCATAGGCTGGGATAGGCTGGGTTGGGCTGGGCTGGGCTGTGCTGGGCTGGGCTGGTTTGGGCTGGGCTGGGCTGGGCTGGGCAGGGCTGGGCAGGGCTGGGCTGGGCTGGGCTAGGCTGGGCTGGGCTGTGCCGGGCTGGGCTGGCCTGGGCTAAACTGAGCCGGGCTGTGCTGGGCTTGGCTGGGCTGGATTCGGCTGGGCTGGGTTGGGCTGTGCTGGGCTGGCCTGGGCTGGGCTGGGCTGGGTTGGGCTGGGCTGGGCTGGGATGGGCAGGGCTGGGCTGGGCTGGGCTGGGTTTGGCTGGGCTGGGCTGGGATGGGCTGGGCTGGGCTGGGCTGGGCTGGGTTGGGCTGGGCTGGGCTGGGCTGGGCTTGTCTGGGCTGGGATGGTGTGGGCTGAATACAATGCTTTCAAGTCCATGAACATTATTTACTTCTGTATCTCCTTGTACCATGCAACACGTAACTAAACAATAACCATGAGTAAAGGAATGGTTAATGTCAATGCTAAAGTTAAGTCTACATCCACAGAAAACAAAGGGTCAGTCGACAAGTGCAGTAGCAGCAACGTTCTTCACAACATTCTTTCTCTTGCCTGCAGCAGATGTTGAGAAGTCAATGTTCTCGATGGATAGGTTACGTTAGGTTAGGTTATGTTAGGTTAGGTTAAGGTTAGGTTAGGTTAGGTTAGGTTAGGTTAGGATAGGGTAGGTTAGGTTAGGTTACGTTAGGTTAGGTTAGCTTAGCTTATATTAGCTTAGCTTAGGCCGGGCTGGGCTGGTCTTGTCTGGGCTGGTTTTGGCTGTGCTGTGCTGGGCTGGGCTGTGCTGGGCTGGGGTGTGCTGGGCTGGGCTGGGCTGGTCTGCGATGGACTGGGCTGGGCTGGACTCTCCTGGACTGGGCTGGGCTAGGCTGTGCTGTGCTGGGCTGGGCTGGGCTGAGCTGGGTTGGGCTGGGCTGGGATGATCTAGGCTGGGCTGGGCTGGGCTGGGCTGGGCTGATCTGGGCTTAGCTTGCCTGGGCTGTGCTGGGCTCGGCTGGGTTGGGCTGGGCTGGGCTGGGCTGGGCTGGGCTGGGCTGGGCTGAGCTGGGCTGGGCTTCTCTGGGCTGGGCTCTGTTGCGCTGGGCTGGGCTGGGCTGCTGTGTGCTGTGCTGGGCTGGGCTGGGCTGTCTACAAAGCTTTCAAGTCCAGGAACATTAGGTCCACCTGCACCTCCACGAACTATGGGGACAGCAAGCCAACCATTACCATGAGTAGAGGAATGGTTAATGTCAATGCTCAAGTTAAGTCACATCCCCAGAAAACACAGGGTCTGTCACAAGTGCAGTAGCAGCAAAGTTCTTCTTAGTATTCTTCATCATGTCGGCAGCAGATGTTGAGAATTCAATGTCGTCGATGGATAGGTTAGGTTAGGTTAGGTTAGGTTAGGTTGAGTTAGGTTAAGGTTAGGTTAGGTTAGGTTAGGTTAGGTTGGGTTATGTTATGTTAGGTAGGTTAGTTTAGGTTAGGTTAGGTTGGCTTAGCTTAGCTTATATTGTCTTAGCTTAGCTTAGGTTGGGGTGGGGTGGGCTTGGCTAGGCTGGGCTGGTCTGGGCTGGGCTGGGCTGGTCTGGGCTGGGCTGGGCTGGGCTGGACTGGGCTGGGCTGCGCTGGGCTGTGCTGGCCTTGCCTGTGCTGAGCTGGGCTGGCTGAGCTGGGCTGGACTGGGCTGGGCTGGGCTGGGCTGCGCTGGGCTGTGCTGGGCTGGGCTGGGCTGGGCTGGGCTGGGCTGGGCTGGGCTGAGCTGGGCTGGGCTGGGCTGTGCTGGCCTGGGCTGGGCTGTGCTGGGTTGGGCAGGGGCTGGGCTGTGCTGGGCTGGGCTGGGCTGTGCTGGGCTTGGCTTGGCTGGGCTGGGCTGGGCTGGGCTGTGCTGGGCTGGGCTGGGCTGGGCCTGGCTGGGCTGGGCTGGGCTAGGCTGAGCTGGGCGGGGCTGGGCTTGGCTGGGATTGGCTTTGCTGTGCTGGGTTGGGCTGGGCTTGCCTGGGCTAGGCTGGGCTAAGCTGGGCTGGGCTTGGCTGGGCTGGGCTGAGCTGGGCTGAGCTGGGCTGGGCTGGGCTGGCGTGGGATGGGACGTGCTGAGCTGGGCTGATGGGCTGGGCTGGGTTGGGCTGGGCATGGATGGGCTGGGCTGGACTGCACTGGGCTGAGCTGGACTGGGCTGAGCTGAGCTGGCCTGGGCTGGACTGGGCTGGGCTGGGCTGGGCTGGGCTGGGCACTGCTGAGCTGTGCTGGGCTGGGCTGGGCTTGGCTGGGCTGGGCTGTTCTGGGCTGGGCTGGGCTGAGCTGGGCTGGGCTGGGCTGGGCTGAGCTGGGCTGTGCTGTGCTGGGCTGTGCTGGGCTGTGCTGGGCTGGGCTGTGCTGGACTGGGCTGGGATGGGCTGTGCTGGCAGGGCTGGGCCCGGCTGGACTGGGCTGGCTGGGCTGTACTGGGCTGGGCTGATCAGGGCTGGGCTGGGCTGGGCTGGGCTGGGCTGGGCTGGGCTGAGCTTGGCTCGGCTTGGATGGGCTGGTCTGGGCTGGGGTTGGCTGTCTACAATGCTTTCAATTCCAGGAACATTAGGTACTCCTGTACCTCCACGTACCATGGCGACAATAAGCCAACCATTACCATGAGTAAAGGACTGGTTAATGACAATGCTAAAGTTAAGTCTACATCAACAGAAAACATAGGGTCTGTCGACAAGTGCAGTAGCAGAATCGTTCTTCACAACATTCTTCTTCTTGTCTGCAGCAGATGTTGAGAATTCAATGTTCTCGACAGATAGGTTAGGTTAGGTTATGTTAGGTTAGGTTAGGTTAAGGTTAATTTAGGGTAGCTAAGGTTAGGATAGGTTAGGTTAGGTTAGTTTTGGTTAGGTTAGGTTAGGTTAGCTTATATTAGCTTAGCTTAGGCTGGGCTGGGCTGGGCTGGGGTGGGCTTGGCTGGGCTGGGCTGTGCTGGGCTGGGCTTTGCTGGCCTGGGCCGGGCTGTCTACAATGCTTTCAAGTCCAGGAACATTAGGTACTCCTGTACCTCCACATGCCAAGGCGACACTAAGCCAACCATTACCATGAGTAAAGAAATGGTTAATGTCAATGCTAAAGTTGAGTCTACATCCACAGTAAACACAGGGTCCGTCGACAAGTGCAGCAGCAGCAACGTTCTTCACAGCATTCTTCTTCTTGTCTGCAGGAGATGTTGAGAAATCAATGTTCTCGATGGATAGGTTACGTTAGGTTAAGTTCGGTTAGGTTAGGTTAAAGTAAGGTTAGGATAGTTTAAGTTAGGATAGGGTAGGTTAGGTTAGGTTAGGTTAGGTTAGCTTAGCTTAGCTTATATTAGTTTAGCTTAGGCTGGGCTGGGCTGGGCTGGGCTGTTGAGAATTCAATGTACTCGATGCATATTTTGGGTTAGGTATAGTTAGGTTAGGTTAAGGTTAGGTTAGGTTAGGTTAAGTTTTTATATGTTTTGGTTAAGTTAGGTTAGGTTAGATTAGCTTAGCTTAGCTTATATTAACTTAGCTTAAGCTGGGCTGGGCTTGGCTGGGCTGAGCTAGGCTGGGCTGGGCTGGGCTAGGCTGGGCTGGGCTGGGCTGGGCTAGGCTTGAATGGGTTGGGCTGCGATGGGCTGGGCTGGGTTGGGCTGGGCTGGGTTGGGCTGGGCTGGGCTGGATTGGGATGGGTTGGGCTGTTCTGGGCTGGGCTCGGCTGGGATGTCTACAAAGCTTTCAAGTCCAGGAACATTAGGTACTGCTGTACCTCCACGTACCATGTCAACAGTAAGCCAACCATTACCATGAGTAAAGGAATGGTTAATGTCAATGCTAAAGTTAAGTCTAAATCCACTGAAAACACAGGGTCTGTCGACAAGTGCAGTAGCAGCAACGTTCTTCACAGCATTCATCTTCTTGTCTGCATCAGATGTTGAGAATTCAATGTTCTCGACGGATAGGTTAGGTTAGGTTAGGTTAGGTTAGGTTAGGATAAGGTTAGGTTACATTAGGTTAGGTTAGGTTAGGTTAGCTTAGCTTAGCTTATATTGGCTTAGCTTAGCTTAGGTTGGGCTGGGCTGGGCTGGGCTAGGGTGGGCTGGGCTGGGCTGGGCTGGGCTGGGCTGGGCTGGGCTGTACTGGGCTGGGCTGGGCTGGGCTGGGCTGGGCTTGGCTGGGCTGGGCTGGGCTGGGCTGAGCTGTGCTGTGCTGCGCTGGGCTGTCTACAAAGCTTTCAAGTCCAGGAACATTAGGTACTCCTGTACCTCCACGTACCAAGGCGACAGTAAGCCAATCTTTACCATGAGTAGAGGAATGGTTAATGTCAATGCTAAAGTTGAGTCTACATCCACAGAAAACACAGGGTCCGTCGACAATTGCAGTAGCAGCAACGTTCTTCACAACGTACTTCTTCTTGTCTGCAGCAGATGTTGACAATCAATGTTCTCAACGGATAGCTTTGGTTAGGTTAGGTTAGGTTGGGTTAGGTTAAGGTTAAGTGAGGATAGGTGAGGTTAGGGTAGGTTAGGTTAGATTAGCTTTGGTTAGGTTATGTTAGCTCAGCTTATAGTTGCTTAGCATAGGCTGGGCTGGGCTGGGCAGGGCTGGGCTGGGCTGGGCTGGGCTGGGCTGTGTCGTGCTGGGCTGGGCTGGGCTGGGCTGGGCTGGGCTGGGCTGGGCTGTGCTGAGCTGGGCTGGGCTGGGTTGAATGGGCTACCCTCTGCTGGGCAGGGCTAGGCTGGGCTCTGCTGGACTGGGCTGGGCTGGGCTGGGCTGGGCTGGGCTGGGCTGGGCTGGGCTGGGCTGTGCTGGGCTGGGCTGGGCTGGGCTGTGCTGGGCTGCGCTTGGCTGTGCTGGGCTGCGGTGGGCTGGGGTGGGCTCTGCTGGACAGGGCTGGGCTGCGCTGGGCAGGGCTGTGCTGGGCTGGGCTGGGCTGGGCTAGGCTGGGATGTGTTGGGCTCGGCTGCGGTGGGCTGGGATGGGCTGGGCTGTGCTGGGCTCGGCTGTGGTGGGCTAGGCTGGGCTCTGCTGGACTGGGCTGGGTTGGGCTGTGCTGGGCTGGGCTGTGCTAGGCCTGGGCTTGGCTGTGATGGGCTGGGCTGGGCTGGGATTGACTGGGCTGGGCTGGGCTGGGCTGTTCTGTCTACAATGCTTGCAAGTCCAGGAACATTAGGTACTCCCATACCTCCACATACCATGGCGACAGTAAGCCAACCATTTCAATGAGTAAAGAAATGGTTAATGTCAATGCTAAAGTTAAGTCTACATCCACAGAAAACAAAGGGTCCGTCGAGAAGTACAAGGGCAGCAACGTTATTCACAACATTCTTCTTCTTGTCTGCAGCAGATATTGAGAATTCAATGTTCTCGACAAATAGGTTGGTTAGGTTAGGTTAGGTTAGATTAGGTTAAGGTTAGGTTAGGTTAGGTTAAGTTAGGATCTATTAGGTGCTGTTTGGTTTTGTTAGGTTGGGTTAGCTTCGCTTATATTAGCTTATCTTAGGCTGGGCTGGGCTGCGCTGTGCTGTGCTGGGCTGGGCTGGGCTGGGCTGGGCTGGACTTGGCTGTGCCGAGCTGGGCTGGGGTGGGCTGGGATGGGTTGTGCTGTACTGGGATGGTCTGGACTGGGCTCTGCTGGACTGGGCTGGGCTGGGCTGTGCTGGGCTGGGCTGGGCTGGGCTGGGCGCGGCTGGCCTGGGCTGCGCTGGGCTTGGCTGGGCTGGGCTGGGCTGGGCTGGGCTGAGCTGGGCTAAGCTGGGCTGCGTTGGGCTTGGCTGGGCTGGGATGGGCTGGGCTGGGCTGGGCTTGGCTGGGCTGTGCTGGGCTGCGCTGGGCTGGGCTGGGCAGGGCTGGGCTGTGCTGGGCTGGGCTGGGCTGGGCTGGGCTGCGCTGGGCTGCGCTGGGCTGGGCTGGGCTGGACTGGGCTGGGCTGGGCAGGGCTGGAATGGGCTGGCCTGGGCTGTGCTAAGCTGGGCTGGGCTGGGCTGGGCTGGGCTGTGGTGGGCTGGGGTGGTCTCTGCTGGACAGGGCTGGGCTGCGCTGGGCTAGGCTGTGCTGGGCTGGGCTGGGCTGGGATGGGCTGGGCTGTGCTGGGTTCGGCTGTGGTGAGCTGGGCTGGGCTGGGGTGGGTAGGGAAAGGCTGGGGTGGTCTGGGCTGTGCTGGGCTGGGCTGTGCTGGGTTGGGCTGTGCTGGGCTGGGCTGTGCTAGGGCTGGGCTGTGCTGTGATGGGCTGGTGTGTGCTGGGATTGGCTGGGCTGTGCTGTCTACAATGCTTTCAAGTCCAGGAACATTAGGTACTCCTGTACCTCCACGTACCATGGCGACAATAAGCCAACCATTACAATGAGTAAAGGAATGGTTAATGTCAATGCTAAAGTTAAGTCGACAAGCTTTGCTTATATTAGCTTATCTTTGGCTGGGCTGGGCTGGGCTTGGCTGGGCTGGGCTGTGCTGGGCTGGGCTGGGCTGGGCTGGGCTGGGCTGGACTTGGCTGTGCTGACCTGGGCTGGGCTGTGCTGGGATGGGTTGGGCTGGGCTAGCATGGTCTGGGCTGGGCTCTGCTGCACTGGGCTGGGCTAGGCTGGGCTGGGCTGGGCTGGGCTGGGCTGGGCTGGGCTGGGCTGGTCTGGGCGGGGCTGGCCTGGGCTGCGCTGGGCTGGGCTGGGCTGGGCTGGTCTGGGCTGGGCTGAGCTGGGCTGGGCTGGTCTGGGCTGGACTGTGCTGGGCTGGGCTTGGCTGGACTGGGCTGGGCAGGGCTGGGCTAAGCTGGGCTGCGTTGGGCTGGTCTGGGCTTGGATGGGCTGGGCTGGGCTGTCTACAAAGCTTTCAAGTCCAGTAACATTAGGTATTCCTGTACCTCCAAGTACCATGGCCAACCATTACCATGAGTAAAGGAATGGTTCATGTCAATGCTAATGTTAAGTCTACATCAACAGAAAACACAGGGTCCGTCGACAAGTACAGTAGCAGCAACGTTCTTCACAACATTCTGCTTCTTGTCTGCAGCAGATGTTGAGAATTCAATGTTTTCGACGGATAGGTTAGGTTAGGTTAAGTAAAGGTTAGGTTAGGTTAGGTAAGGTTAGGATAGGTTAGGTTAGGTTAGGTTTGGTTAGGTTAGGTTAGCTTAGCTTATATTAGCTTAGCTTAGGCTGGGCTGGGCTGGGCTGGACTGGGCTGGGCTGTGTTATGGGCTGGGCTGGGCCTGGCTGGGCTGGGCTCGCTGAGCTGGGCTGGGCTGGGCTAGGCTGGGCTGGGCTCGGGTGGGCTGGGCGTAGCTCTGCTGGACTGGGCTGGGCTGGGATGGGCTGGGCTGGGCTGTGCTGGGCTTGGCTGGGCTATCTACAAAGCTATCAAGTCCAGGAACATTAAGTGCACCTGTAATTCCACGTACCATGGCGATAGTAAGCCAACCATTACCATGAGTAAAGGAATGGTTAATGTCAATCCTAAAGTTAAGACTACATCCACAAAAAACACAGGGTACGTCGAGAAGTGCAGTAGCAGCAACGTTCTTCATAGCACACTTCTTCTTGTCTGCAGATGTTGAGAATTCAATGTTCTCGATGGATAGGTTACGTTAGGTTAGGTTAGGTTAGGTTAGGTTAAGGTTAGGTTAGGTTAAGGGTTGGTTAGGTTAGGTTAGGATAGGGTGGGTTAGGTTGGGTTAGGTTAGGTTAAGGTTAGCTTAGGTTAAGGTTAGGTTAGATAAGGTTAGGATAGGGTAGGTAAGGTTAGGTTAGGTTCTGTTCGTTAGGTTAGTTAATATTAACTTAGCTTGGGCTGAGCTGGGCTGGGCTGGGCTGAGCGGGGCTGGGCTGATCTGGGCTGGGCCGGGCTGGGCCGGGCTGGGCAGTGCTGGGCTGGGCTGGCCGGGGATGGGCTGTGCTGGGCTGGGCTGGGCTTGGCTGGGCTGGGCTGGGCTAGGCTATGCTAGGCTGGGCTGGACTGGGCTGGGCTGGGCTGGGCTGGGCTGGGCTGAGCTGGGGTGAACTGGGCTGGGCTGCGCTGGCCTGGGCTGTGCTGGGCTGTGCTGGGCTGGGTTGGGCTGTGCCGGGCTGGGCTGGGCTGTGCTAAGTGGGCTGGGCTTGTCTGGGCTTGTCTGGGCTGGGCTGGGCTGGGCTGGGCTGGGCTGGGCTGCGCTGGGCTGGGCTGGGCTGTGCTGGGCTGGGCAGGGCTGGAATGGGCTGGCCTGAGCTGGGCTAAGCTGGGCTAAGCTGGGCTGGGCTGGGCTGGGCTGGGCTGTGCTGGGCTGTGCTGGGCAGGACTGGGCTGGGCTGGGCTTGGCTGGGCTGGGCTGCGCTGGGCTGCGCTGGCCTGGGCTGGACAGGACTGCGCAGGGCTGGGCTGTGCTGGTCTGGGCTGGGCTAGGCTGAGCAGCGCAGGGCTGGGTGGGCTGGGCTGCGCTGGGCTGTCCTGCACTGGGCGGGGCTGGGCTGAGCTGGTCTGGGCAGGTTTGGGCTGGGCTAGACGAAGCTGGGCTGGTCTGGGCTGAGCTGGGCTGGACTAAGCTGGGCTGGGCTGGGCTGAGCTGGACAGGGCTGGGCTGTCTGAGCTGTGCTGGGCTGCGCTGGGCTGGGCTGGGCGGGGTTGGGCTGCGCTGGGATGGGATGGGCTGGGCTGGGCTAGGCTTGGCTGGGCTGGGCTGTGCTGGAAAGGGCTGGGCTGTCTGGGCTGTGCTGGGCTGCGCTGGGCTGGGCTGGGCGGGGCTGGGCTGGGCTGGGCTGGGATGGTCTGGGCTGGGCTGGGCTGGGCTAGGCTGGGCTCGATTGGGCTGGGCTGGGCTGGGCTGGGCTGGGCTGGGCTGGGCTGTGCTGCGTTGGGCTGGGCTGGTCTGGGCTGTGCTTGGCTGGGTTGGGCTGTGCTAGGCTGAGATGGGCAGCGCTGGGCTTGACTGGGCTGGCCTGCGCTGGGCGGGGCTGGGATGGGCTGGGATGGGCTGGGCTTGGCTGGGCTGTGCCGGGTTGGGTTGTGCAGGGCTGGGCTGTGCTAGGGTAAGTTGGGTTGGGCTGTGCTGGGCAAGGCTGTTCTGGGCTGGGATGGGCTGGGTTGTGCTGGGCTAGGCTGGGCTGGGCTGGGCTGGGCTAGGTTGCGTTGGGCAGGGCTGGGCTGGGCTGGTCTAGGCTGGGCTGGGCTGGGCTGGGCTGGGATGGGCTGGGGTGGGCTGGGCTAAACTGGGTTGGGCTGGGCTGGGCTGGGCTGGGGTGGGCTGGGATGGCCTGCGCTGGGCGGGGCTGGGATAGGCTGGGATGGGCTGGGCGGGTCTGGGCTGGGCTGGGCTGGGCTGGGCTAAGCTGGGCTGGGCTGTCCAGGGATGGGCTGGGCTGAGCTGTGCTGCGCTGGGCTGGGCTGGGCTGGGCTGGGCTGGGCTGTGCTGAGCTGGGCTGGGCTGGGTTGAATGGGCTGGCCTCTGCTGGTCAGGGCTAGGCTGGGCTCTGCTGGACTGGGCTGGGCTGGGCTGGGCTGGGCTGGGCTGGGCTGGGCTGGGCTGGGCTGTGCTGGGCTGGGCTGGGCTGGGCTGTGCTGGGCTGCGCTTGGCTGTGCTGGGCTGCGGTGGGCTGGGGTGGGCTCTGCTGGACAGGGCTGGGCTGCGCTGGGCAGGGCTGTGCTGGGCTGGGCTGGGCTGGGCTAGGCTGGGATGTGTTGGGCTCGGCTGCGGTGGGCTGGGATGGGCTGGGCTGTGCTGGGCTCGGCTGTGGTGGGCTAGGCTGGGCTCTGCTGGACTGGGCTGGGTTGGGCTGTGCTGGGCTGGGCTGTGCTAGGCCTGGGCTTGGCTGTGATGGGCTGGGCTGGGCTGGGATTGACTGGGCTGGGCTGGGCTGGGCTGTTCTGTCTACAATGCTTGCAAGTCCAGGAACATTAGGTACTCCCATACCTCCACATACCATGGCGACAGTAAGCCAACCATTTCAATGAGTAAAGAAATGGTTAATGTCAATGCTAAAGTTAAGTCTACATCCACAGAAAACAAAGGGTCCGTCGAGAAGTACAAGGGCAGCAACGTTATTCACAACATTCTTCTTCTTGTCTGCAGCAGATATTGAGAATTCAATGTTCTCGACAAATAGGTTGGTTAGGTTAGGTTAGGTTAGATTAGGTTAAGGTTAGGTTAGGTTAGGTTAAGTTAGGATCTATTAGGTGCTGTTTGGTTTTGTTAGGTTGGGTTAGCTTCGCTTATATTAGCTTATCTTAGGCTGGGCTGGGCTGCGCTGTGCTGTGCTGGACTGGGCTGGGCTGGGCTGGGCTGGACTTGGCTGTGCCGAGCTGGGCTGGGGTGGGCTGGGATGGGTTGTGCTGTACTGGGATGGTCTGGACTGGGCTCTGCTGGACTGGGCTGGGCTGGGCTGTGCTGGGCTGGGCTGGGCTGGGCTGGGCGCGGCTGGCCTGGGCTGCGCTGGGCTTGGCTGGGCTGGGCTGGGCTGGGCTGGGCTGAGCTGGGCTAAGCTGGGCTGCGTTGGGCTTGGCTGGGCTGGGATGGGCTGGGCTGGGCTGGGCTTGGCTGGGCTGTGCTGGGCTGCGCTGGGCTGGGCTGGGCAGGGCTGGGCTGTGCTGGGCTGGGCTGGGCTGGGCTGGGCTGCGCTGGGCTGCGCTGGGCTGGGCTGGGCTGGACTGGGCTGGGCTGGGCAGGGCTGGAATGGGCTGGCCTGGGCTGTGCTAAGCTGGGCTGGGCTGGGCTGGGCTGGGCTGTGGTGGGCTGGGGTGGTCTCTGCTGGACAGGGCTGGGCTGCGCTGGGCTAGGCTGTGCTGGGCTGGGCTGGGCTGGGATGGGCTGGGCTGTGCTGGGTTCGGCTGTGGTGAGCTGGGCTGGGCTGGGGTGGGTAGGGAAAGGCTGGGGTGGTCTGGGCTGTGCTGGGCTGGGCTGTGCTGGGTTGGGCTGTGCTGGGCTGGGCTGTGCTAGGGCTGGGCTGTGCTGTGATGGGCTGGTGTGTGCTGGGATTGGCTGGGCTGTGCTGTCTACAATGCTTTCAAGTCCAGGAACATTAGGTACTCCTGTACCTCCACGTACCATGGCGACAATAAGCCAACCATTACAATGAGTAAAGGAATGGTTAATGTCAATGCTAAAGTTAAGTCGACAAGCTTTGCTTATATTAGCTTATCTTTGGCTGGGCTGGGCTGGGCTTGGCTGGGCTGGGCTGTGCTGGGCTGGGCTGGGCTGGGCTGGGCTGGGCTGGACTTGGCTGTGCTGACCTGGGCTGGGCTGTGCTGGGATGGGTTGGGCTGGGCTAGCATGGTCTGGGCTGGGCTCTGCTGCACTGGGCTGGGCTAGGCTGGGCTGGGCTGGGCTGGGCTGGGCTGGGCTGGGCTGGGCTGGTCTGGGCGGGGCTGGCCTGGGCTGCGCTGGGCTGGGCTGGGCTGGGCTGGTCTGGGCTGGGCTGAGCTGGGCTGGGCTGGTCTGGGCTGGACTGTGCTGGGCTGGGCTTGGCTGGACTGGGCTGGGCAGGGCTGGGATAAGCTGGGCTGCGTTGGGCTGGTCTGGGCTTGGATGGGCTGGGCTGGGCTGTCTACAAAGCTTTCAAGTCCAGTAACATTAGGTATTCCTGTACCTCCAAGTACCATGGCCAACCATTACCATGAGTAAAGGAATGGTTCATGTCAATGCTAATGTTAAGTCTACATCAACAGAAAACACAGGGTCCGTCGACAAGTACAGTAGCAGCAACGTTCTTCACAACATTCTGCTTCTTGTCTGTAGCAGATGTTGAGAATTCAATGTTTTCGACGGATAGGTTAGGTTAGGTTAAGTAAAGGTTAGGTTAGGTTAGGTAAGGTTAGGATAGGTTAGGTTAGGTTAGGTTTGGTTAGGTTAGGTTAGCTTAGCTTATATTAGCTTAGCTTAGGCTGGGCTGGGCTGGGCTGGACTGGGCTGGGCTGTGTTATGGGCTGGGCTGGGCCTGGCTGGGCTGGGCTCGCTGAGCTGGGCTGGGCTGGGCTAGGCTGGGCTGGGCTCGGGTGGGCTGGGCGTAGCTCTGCTGGACTGGGCTGGGCTGGGATGGGCTGGGCTGGGCTGTGCTGGGCTTGGCTGGGCTATCTACAAAGCTATCAAGTCCAGGAACATTAAGTGCACCTGTAATTCCACGTACCATGGCGATAGTAAGCCAACCATTACCATGAGTAAAGGAATGGTTAATGTCAATCCTAAAGTTAAGACTACATCCACAAAAAACACAGGGTACGTCGAGAAGTGCAGTAGCAGCAACGTTCTTCATAGCACACTTCTTCTTGTCTGCAGATGTTGAGAATTGAATGTTCTCGATGGATAGGTTACGTTAGGTTAGGTTAGGTTAGGTTAGGTTAAGGTTAGGTTAGGTTAAGGGTTGGTTAGGTTAGGTTAGGATAGGGTGGGTTAGGTTGGGTTAGGTTAGGTTAAGGTTAGCTTAGGTTAAGGTTAGGTTAGATAAGGTTAGGATAGGGTAGGTAAGGTTAGGTTAGGTTCTGTTCGTTAGGTTAGTTAATATTAACTTAGCTTGGGCTGAGCTGGGCTGGGCTGGGCTGAGCGGGGCTGGGCTGATCTGGGCTGGGCCGGGCTGGGCCGGGCTGGGCAGTGCTGGGCTGGGCTGGCCGGGGATGGGCTGTGCTGGGCTGGGCTGGGCTTGGCTGGGCTGGGCTGGGCTAGGCTATGCTAGGCTGGGCTGGACTGGGCTGGGCTGGGCTGGGCTGGGCTGGGCTGAGCTGGGGTGAACTGGGCTGGGCTGCGCTGGCCTGGGCTGTGCTGGGCTGTGCTGGGCTGGGTTGGGCTGTGCCGGGCTGGGCTGGGCTGTGCAAAGTGGGCTGGGCTTGTCTGGGCTTGTCTGGGCTGGGCTGGGCTGGGCTGGGCTGGGCTGGGCTGCGCTGGGCTGGGCTGGGCTGTGCTGGGCTGGGCAGGGCTGGAATGGGCTGGCCTGAGCTGGGCTAAGCTGGATTAAGCTGGGCTGGGCTGGGCTGGGCTGGGCTGTGCTGGGCTGTGCTGGGCAGGACTGGGCTGGGCTGGGCTTGGCTGGGCTGGGCTGCGCTGGGCTGCGCTGGCCTGGGCTGGACAGGACTGCGCAGGGCTGGGCTGTGCTGGTCTGGGCTGGGCTAGGCTGAGCAGCGCAGGGCTGGGTGGGCTGGGCTGCGCTGGGCTGTCCTGCACTGGGCGGGGCTGGGCTGAGCTGGTCTGGGCAGGTTTGGGCTGGGCTAGACGAAGCTGGGCTGGTCTGGGCTGAGCTGGGCTGGACTAAGCTGGGCTGGGCTGGGCTGAGCTGGACAGGGCTGGGCTGTCTGAGCTGTGCTGGGCTGCGCTGGGCTGGGCTGGGCGGGGTTGGGCTGCGCTGGGATGGGATGGGCTGGGCTGGGCTAGGCTTGGCTGGGCTGGGCTGTGCTGGAAAGGGCTGGGCTGTCTGGGCTGTGCTGGGCTGCGCTGGGCTGGGCTGGGCGGGGCTGGGCTGGGCTGGGCTGGGATGGTCTGGGCTGGGCTGGGCTGGGCTAGGCTGGGCTCGATTGGGCTGGGCTGGGCTGGGCTGGGCTGGGCTGGGCTGGGCTGGGCTGTGCTGCGTTGGGCTGGGCTGGTCTGGGCTGTGCTTGGCTGGGTTGGGCTGTGCTAGGCTGAGATGGGCAGCGCTGGGCTTGACTGGGCTGGCCTGCGCTGGGCGGGGCTGGGATGGGCTGGGATGGGCTGGGCTTGGCTGGGCTGTGCCGGGTTGGGTTGTGCAGGGCTGGGCTGTGCTAGGGTAAGTTGGGTTGGGCTGTGCTGGGCAAGGCTGTTCTGGGCTGGGATGGGCTGGGTTGTGCTGGGCTAGGCTGGGCTGGGCTGGGCTGGGCTAGGTTGCGTTGGGCAGGGCTGGGCTGGGCTGGTCTAGGCTGGGCTGGGCTGGGCTGGGCTGGGATGGGCTGGGGTGGGCTGGGCTAAACTGGGTTGGGCTGGGCTGGGCTGGGCTGGGGTGGGCTGGGATGGCCTGCGCTGGGCGGGGCTGGGATAGGCTGGGATGGGCTGGGCGGGTCTGGGCTGGGCTGGGCTGGGCTGGGCTAAGCTGGGCTGGGCTGTCCAGGGATGGGCTGGGCTGAGCTGTGCTGCGCTGTGCTGGGCTGGGCTGGGCTTGGCTGTGCTGGGCTGGGCTGTGCTGAGCTGGGCTAAGCTAGGTTGCGCTGGGCTGGGCTGGGCTGGGCTGGGCTGGCCTTCGCTGGGTGGGGCTGGGATAGGCTGGGATGGGCTGGGCGGGTCTGGGCTGGGCTGGGCTGGGCTGGACTAAGCTGGGCTGGGCTGTGCAGGGATGGGCTGGGCTGAGCTGTGCTGCGCTGTGCTGGGCTGGGCTGGGCTTGGCTGTGCTGGGCTGGGCTGTGCTGAGCTGGGCTAAGCTAGGTTGCGCTGGGCTGGGCTGAGTTGTGCTGAGCTGGGCTGGGCTGTGTTGGGTTGTGCTACGTTGGGCTGGGCTGGGCTGGGCTGGGCTGTGCTGGGCTCGGCTGTGCTGTGCTGTGCTGGGCTGGGCTGGGCTGGGCTGGGCAGGGTTTGGTTGGGCTGGGCTGGGCTGGGCTAAGCTGGGTTGTGCTGGGCTGTGCTGTGATAGTGTAAGTTGGATTGGGCTGTGCTGGGCAGTGCTGTGCTGGGCTGGGCTGTGCTAAGCTGGGCTGCGTTGGGCTGGGCTGGGCTTGGATGGGCTGGGCTGGGCTGTCTACAAAGCTTTCAAGTCCAGTAACATTAGGTATTCCTGTACCTCCAAGTACCGTGGCCAACCATTACCATGAGTAAAGGAATGGTTCATGTCAATGCTAATGTTAAGTCTACATGAACAGAAAACACAGGGTCCGTCGACAAGTGCAGTAGCAGCAACGTTCTTCACAACATTCTGCTTCTTGTCTGCAGCAGATGTTGAGAATTCAATGTTTTCGACAGATTGGTTAGGTTAGGTTAGGTTAGGTTAAGTAAAGGTTAGGGTAGGTTAGGTAGGGTTAGGATAGGTTAGGTTAGTTTAGGTTTGGTAAGGTTACGTTAGCTTAGCTTATATTAGCTTAGCTTAGGCTGGGCTGGGCTGTGCTGGGCTGGGCTGGACTGGGCTGGGCTGTGTTATGGGCTGGGCTGGGCCTGGCTGGGGTGGGCTTGCTGAGCTGGGCTGGGCTGGGCTGGGCTGGGCTGGGCTCGGGTGGGCTGGGCTAAGCTCTGCTGGACTGGGCTGGGCTGGGCTGGGCTGGGCTGGGCTGGGCTGGGCTGGGCTGGACTGGGCTGTGCTGGGCTGGGCTGGGCTGAGCTTGGCTGGGCTATCTACAAAGCTTTCAAGTCCAAGAACATTAAGTACACCTGTAATTCCACGTACCGTGGCGACAGTAAGCCAACCATTACAATGAGTAAAGGAATGGTTAATGTCAATGCTAAAGTTGAGACTACATCCACAGAAAACACAGGGTACGCCGAGAAGTGCAGTAGCAGCAACGTTCTTCACAGCTTTCTTCTTCTTGTCTGCAACAGATGTTGAGAATTCAATGTTCTCGATGGATAGGTTGGGTTAGGTTATGTTAGGTTAAGGTTATTTTAGGTTAGGTTAGGTTATGTTAGGTTAAGGTTATTTTAGGTTAGGTTAGGTTTGGATATGTTATGTTAAGTTAGGTTAGGTTAGGTTAGCTTAGCTTAGCTTATATTAGGATAGGTTGGGATGGGCTGGGCTGGGCTGGGCTGGAATGGTCTGGGCTGGTCTGGGCTGGGCTGGGCTGGGGTGGGCTGGGGTGGGCTGAGCTGGGCTGGGCTGGGCTGGGCTGGGCTGGGCTGGGCTGTGCTGGGCTGTGCCGGACAGGGCTGGGCTGGGCTGGGCTGGGCTGGGCTGGGCTGGGCTGGGCTAGGCTGGGCTGGGCTGGGCTGGGGTGGGCTGGGCTGGGCTGGGCTGGGCTGGGCTGGGCTCTGCTGGGCTGTGCTGTGGTGGGATGCGGTGGGCTGGGCTGGACTAGGCTGGGCTGGTCTGGGCTGGTCTGGGCTGGGCTGGGCTGGGCTCGGCTGGGCTGGGCTAGGCTGGGATGGACTGCTCTGGCCTGGGTTGGGCTGTCTCCAAAACTTTCAAGTCCAAGTTCATTAGGTACTCCTGTACCAAACTGTACCATGGCGACAGTTAGCCAAAAATTACCATGAGTAAAGGAATGGTTAATGTCGATGCTAAAGTTAAGTCTACATCCATAGAAAACACAGGGGCCGTCGACACGTGCAGTAGCAGCAACGTTCTTCACAGCATTCTTCTTCTTGTCTGCAGATGTTGAGAATTCAATGTTCTCGATGGATAGGTTACGTTAGGTTAGGTTAGGTTAGGTTAGGTTAAGGTTAGGTTAGGTTAAGGTCAGGTTAGGTTACGATAGGATAGGGTGGGTTAGGTTAAGTTAGGTTAGGTTAGGTTATCTTAGTTTATATTAGCTTAGCTGGGCAGGGCTGGAATGGGCTGGCCTGAGCTGGGCTAAGCTGGGCTGGGCTGGGCTGGACTAAGCTGGGCTGGGCTGGGCTGGGCAGTGCCGGGCTGTGCTGTGCTGGGCTGGGCTGGGCTGGGCTGGGCTGGGCTGGGCTGGGCTGTGCTGCGCTGGGCTGGGCTGGACAGGACTGCGCTGGGCTGGGCTGTGCTGGTCTGGGCTGGGCTAGGCTAAGCGGGGCAGGGCTGGGCTGGGCTGGGCTGGGCTGGGCTGGGCTGGGCTGTCCTGCACTGGGCGGGGCTGGGCTGAGCTGGTCTGGGCAGATTTGGGCTTAGCTAGGCGAAGCTGGGCTGGTCTGTGCTGGGCTGGGCTGGACTAAGCTGGGCTGGGCTGGGCTGAACTGGACAGGGCTGGGCTGTCCGTGCAGTGCTGGGCTGTGCTGGGCTAGGCTGGGCGGGGCTGTGCTCGGCTGGGCTGGGCTGGGCTGGGCTTGGCTGGGCTGGGCTGTGCTGGACAGGGCTGGGCTGTCTGGGCTGTGCTGGGCTGCGCTGGGCTGGGCTGGGCGGGGCTGGGCTGGGCTGTGCTGGGATGGGCTGGGCTGGGCTGGGCTGGGCTAGGCTGGGCTGGACTGGGCTGGGCTGGGCTGGGCTCGATTGTGCTAGGCTGGGCTGGGCTGGGCTGGGCTGGGCTGGGCTGGGCTGGGCTGGGCTGGTCTGGGCTGGGCTGTGCTGGGCTGGGCTGGGCTGGGCTGGGCTAGGTTGGGCTTTACTGGGCTGGGCTGGGCTGGGCTCGATTGGGCTTGGCTGGGCTGGGCTGGGCTTGGCTGGGCTGGGCTGGGCTGTGCTGCACTGGGCTGTGTTGGGCTGGGCTGTGCTGTGCTGGGCTGGGATGGGCTGAGCTGGGCTAAGATGGGTTGCGCTGGGCTGGGCAGGGCTGGGCTGGGCTTGCCTGCACTGGGCGGGGCTGGGCTGAGCTGTGCTGAGCTGGGCTGGGCTGTGTTGGGCTGCGCTATGCTGGGCTGGGCTGGGCTTTGCTGCGCTCGGCTGGGCTGGGCAGGGCTGGGCTGGGCTGGGCTGGGCTGGGCTGTTCTGGGCTGGGATGGGCTGGGCTGGGCTGGGCTGGGCTTGGCTAGGCTGGACTGGGCTGGGCTAGGAGGGGCTGGGCTGGGCAGCTCTGGGATGGGCTGGTCTGGTCTGGGCTTGGCTGTGTTCGACTGGGCTGGGCTGGGCTGTGCTGGGCTGGGCTGGGCTGGGCTGTGCTGGGCTGGGCTGGGCTGGGCTGGGCAGAGCTGGGATGGGCTGGGCTGGGCTGGGCTGTGCTGGGCTGGACTGGGCTGGGCTGGGTTGCGCTGGGATGGGCTGGGCTGCCCTGGGCTGTGCTGGGCTGGGGTGGGCTGGGTTCTGCTGGCCTGGGCTGTGGTGGGCTGGGCTGTGCTGGGCTGGGCCGGGCTGGGCTGGGCTAGGCGGGGCTGGGCTGTGCTGCTATGGGATGGGCTGATCCGGGCTGGGCTGTGCTGGGTTGGGCTGGCCTGGACAGGGCTGGGCTTGGTTGGGCTGGGCTTGGCTGGGCTGGGCTGGGCTGGTCTGGTCTGGGCTGGGCTGGGCTGCGATGTTCTGGGCTGGGCTGGGCTATGCAGGGCTGCGCTGGGCTGCTATGAGATGGGCTTATCCGGGCTGGGCTGTGCTGTCCTGGGCTTGGCTGGACAGGGCTGGGCTTGGCAGGGCTGGGCTGGGCTGTGCTGCGCTGGGCTGGGCTGGGCTGGGCTGGGCTGAGCTGCGCTGGGCTGGGCTGGGCTGGGCTGGGCTGGGCTGGGCTGGGCTGGGCTGGGCTGGGCAGGGCTGGGCTGGTCTGGACTGGGCTGGGCTAGGGGGGCTGGGCTGGGCTGCTATGGGATAAGCTGATCTGGGCTGGGCTTGGCTGGGCTGGGCTGGGCTGGGCAGGCCTGGGCTGTGCTGGGCTGGCATGGGTTGGGCTGGGATGGGCAGGGCTGGGCTGGGCAGAGCGGGGCAGAGCTGGCCTGCATTGGGCGGGGCTGGGCTGAGCTGGGTTGGGCAGGGCTGGGCTGGGCTGGACTAAGCTGTGCTGGGCTGGGCTGGGCTGGGCTGTGCTGGGTTGGGCTGGGCTGGTCTGCGCTGGGCTAAGCTGGTTTGGGCTGGGCTGTTCTGGGCTGTGCTGGGCTGGGCTGGCCTGCGCTGGGCGGGTCTGGGCTGAGCTGGGCTGAGCTGGGCTGTGCTGGGTTGTGTTGAACTGCGCTGGGATTGGCTGGGCTGGGCTGGGCTGCACTGTACTGGGTTGGGTTGGGCTGGGCTGGCCTGGGCTGGGCTTGGCAGGGTTGGGCTGGGCTAGGCTGAGCTGGGCAGTGCTGGGCTGGGCTGGGATGGGCTGGGTGGGCTGGGCTGGGCTGAGCTTGGCTGGGCTGGGCTGGGCTAAGCTGGGTTGGCCTGGGCTGGGCTTGGCTGTGCTGGGCTGAGCTGGGCTGGCCTGCGCTGGGCGGGGCTGGGATGGGCTGTGATGGGTTGGGCTTGGCTGGGCTGTGCCGGGTTGGGCTGTGCTGGGCTGGGCTGTGCTAGGGTAAGTTGGGTTGGGCTGTGCTGGGCAAGGCTGTGCTGGGCTGGGCCTGGCTGGGTTGGGCTGGGCTGGGTTGGGCTGGTCTGGACAGTGCTGGGCTGTCTGGGCTGTGCTGGGATGCACTGGTCTGGGCTGGGCGGAGCTGGGCTGGGCTGGGCTGGGCTGGGCTGTGCTGGGCTGGACTGGGCTGGGCTGGGCTGGGCTGGACTGAACTGGGCTGGGCTGGGCTCGACTGGGCTGGGATGGAGTGGGCTGTGCTGGGCTACGCTGGGCTGGGCTGGTCTGGGCTTGCCTGGGATGGGCGGGGCTGGGCTGAGCTGGGCTGAGCTGGGCTGGGCTTGGTTGGGTTGCGCTGCACTGGGCTGTGGTGGGCTGGGCTGGGCTGCTCTTGGCTGGGTTGTGCTGGGCTAGGCTGTGCTGGGCTGGGCTGGGCTGGGTTGAGTTGCGCTGGGCTGGGCTGTGCTGGTCTGGGCTGGGCTGGGCTGGGCTGCGCTGGTATGGGGAGGGCTGGGCTGGGCTAAGCTGGGTTGGGCTGGGCTGGGCTGGGCTGGGCTGGGATGGCCTGCGCTGGGCGGGGCTGGGATAGGCTGGGATGGGCTGGGCGGGTCTGGGCTGGGCTGTGCTGGGCTGGGCTAAGCTGGGCTGGGCTGTGCAGGGCTGGGCTGGGCTGAGCTGTGCTGCGCTGGGCTGGGCTGGGCTGGGCTGGGCTGAGATGGGCTGGGCTGGGCTGAGCTGGGCTAAGCTAGGTTGCACTGGGCTGGGCTGGGCTGGGCTGGGCTTGCCTTCTCTGGGCGGGGCTGGACTGAGCTCTGCTGAGCTGGGCTGGGCTGTGTTGGGTTGTGCTACGCTGGGCTGGGCTGGGCTGGGCTGGGCTGTGCTGGGCTCGGCTGGGCTGGGCTGGGCTGGGCTGGGCTGGGCTGGGCTGGGCTGGGCTGGGCAGGGCTTGGCTGGGCTTGGCTGGGCTGGGCTGGGCTGAACTGGGCTGGGCTAGGCGGGAGTGGGCTGGGCTGGGCTGGACTGGGCTTGGCTGGGCTGGACTGGGCTGGGCTGGGCTGAACTGGGCTGGGCTAGGCGGGGCTGGGCTGGGCTGCTGTGGGATTGGCTGGTCTGGGCTTGGCTTGGCTGGGCTCGACTGGGCTGGGCTGGGATTGGCTGGGCAGGGCTGAGCTGGGCTGGGCTGGGCTGGGCTGGGCTGGGCTGGGTAGAGCTGGGATTGGCTGGGCTGGGCTGGGCTGGGCTGGGCTGGGCTGGGCTGGGTTGGGCTGGGCTGGGCTGGGCTGGGCTGGGCTTTGCTGGGCTGGGCTGGGCTGGGTTGTGCTGGCCTGGTCTGTGCTGGGCTGGGCTGTGCTGCGCTGGGCTGGATGGGCTGGGCTGGGATGGGCTGCGCTGGGCTGGGCTGGGCAGGGCTGGGCTGGGCTGGGCTGGGCTGGGCTGGGCTGGACTGGGCTTGGCTGGGCTGGGCTGGGCTTGGCTGGGCTTCGCTGGTCTGGGCTGAGCTGGGCTAGGGGGGCTGGGCTGGGCTGCTATGGGATAAGCTGATCTGGGCTGGGCTTGGCTGGGCTTAGCTCGGCTGGGCAGGGCTGGGCTGGGCTGGGCTGGCATGGGTTGGGCTGGGATGGGCAGGGTTTGGATGGGCTGGGCTGGGCTGGGCTGGATAGGGCTGGGCTGGGCTGGGTTGTGCTGTGCTGGGCTGGGCTGTGCTGAGCGGGACAGGGCTGGGCTGGGCTTGGCTGGGCTGGTCTGGTCTGGGCTGGGTTGGGCTTTACTGGGCTGGGCTGGGCTGGGCCCGATTGGGCTGTGCTGGGCTGGGCTGGGCTGGGCTGGGCTGGGCTGGGCTGTGCTGCGCTGGGCTGCGCTGGGCTGGGCAGTGCTGTGCTGGGCTGGGATGGGCTGAGCTGGGCTAAGCTGGGTTGCGCTGGGCTGGGCTGGGCTGGGCTGGGCTTGCCTGCACTGGGCGGGGCTGGGCTGAGCTGTGCTGAGCTGGCCTGGGCTGTGTTGGGCTGCGCTACGCTGGGCTGTGCTGTGCTGGGCTGGGCTGTGCTGGGCTAGGCTGGGCTGGGCTGGTCTGGGTTTGCCTGGGCTGGGTGGGGCTGGGCTGAGCTGGTCTGAGCTGGGCTGGGCTTGGTTGGGTTGCGCTGCGCTGGGCTGTGGTGGGCTGGGCTGGGTTGCTCTGGGCTAGGTTGTGCTGGGCTAGGCTGGGCTGGGCTGGGCTGTGCTGGGTTGAGTTGCGCAGGGCTGGGCTGGGCTGGTCGGGGCTGGGCTGGGCTGGGCTGTGCTGGGCTGGGATGGGCTGGGCTGGGCTGGGCTATGCTGGGTTGGGCTGGGCTGGGCTGGGCTGGGCTGGGCTGGGGTGGCCTGCACTGGGCGGGGCTGGGATTGGCTGGGATGTGCTGGGCGAGTCTGGGCTGGGCTGGCTTGGCTGGGCTAAGCTGGGCTGGGCTGTGCAGGGCTGGGCTGTTCTAAGCTGTGCTGCGCTGGGCTGGGCTTGGCTGGGCTGGGCTGTGCTGGGTTGGGCTGGGCTGAGGTGGGCTAAGCTAGGTTGCGCTGGGCTGGGCTGGGCTGGGCTGGGCTGGCCTTCGCTGGGCGGGGCTGGGCTGAGCTGTGCTGAGCTGGGCTGGGCTGTGTTGGGTTGTGCTACGCTGGGCTGGGCTGGGCTGGGCTGGGCTGGGCTGTGCTGGGCTCGACTGGGCTGGGCTGGGCTGGGCTGGGCTGGGCTGGGCTGGGCTGGGCTGGGCTGGGCTGGGCTGGGCAGGGCTTGGCTGGGCTTGGCTGGGCTGGGCTGTGCTGAACTGTGCTGGGCTAGGCGGCATTGGGCTGGGCTGGGCTGGGCTGGGCTGAGCTTGGCTGGGCTGGACTGGGGTGGGCTGGGCTGAACTGGGCTGGGCTAGGCGGGGCTGGGCTGGGCTTCTCTGGGATGGGCTGGTCTGGGCTTGGCTTGGCTTGGCTGGGCTCGACTGGGCTGGGCTGGGCTGGGCTGGGCTGGGCTGGGCTGGGCTGGGCTGGGCTGGGCTGGGCTGGGCTGGGTAGAGCTGGGATTGGCTGAGCTGGGCTGGGCTGTGCTGGACTGGGCTGGGCTGGGTTGGGCTGGGCTGGGCTGGGCTGGGCTGGGCTTTGCTGGGCTGGGCTGGGCTGGGTTGTGCTGGCCTGTGCTGTGCTGGGCTGGGCTGTGCTGGGTTGGGCTGTGCTGGGCTGGGCTAGGCGGGGTAGGGCTGGGCTGCTATGGGATGGGCTGATTCAGGCTGGGCTGTGCTGGACATGGCTGGGCTTGGCTGGGCTGGGCTTGGCTGGGTTGGGCTGGGCTGGTCTGGGCTGGGCTGGGCTGTGCAGGGCTGGGCTGGGCTGGGCTGGGCTAGGTGGGGGCTGGGGAGGGCTGCTATGGGATGGGCTGATCAGGGCTGGGCTGTGCTGGGCTGGGCTGGGCTGGACAGGGCTGGGCTGGGCTGCGCTGGGCTGGGCTGTGCTGCGCTGTGCTGGGCTGGGTTGGGCTGGGATGGGCTGCGCTGGGCTGGACTGGGCTGGGCTGGGCTGGGCTGGGCTGGGCTGGGCTGGACTTGGCTTGGCTGGGCTGGGCTGGGCTTGGCTGGGCTGGGCTGGTCTGGGCTGAGCTGGGCTAGGGGGGGCTGGGCTGGGCTGCTATGGTGAAAGGTCTCTGTTGGATTCCTTTCATGTTTAATTTCTTAAATCTGTTGCCATTTATGGAATAAATTCCTCTTCTAAATGTACTGCGGCGTTTCTGACTATCTGGGAGGAGACTGAGCAGTGGAATGTGTTACTTTTACACATAAACAAGAACGATCTGTCACACTACTACACTTTAAAGCACAGTTTATATGTAATTCTTATATGTAATTCATGTCACACATTCTCATACGGAACCTACATCCGCTTTCTTTTATATACTGTATATGATAAGATACTGTCATCCCCCTTCCCTTTTGTGTGAGAGGATGAATGAGCATATGTATTTCTAGTTGCATGCTTGAGGGTAGCAGACAAGGCTGTCTGCTAGAGAACAGTAGGACCAACGTCGGAACAGGTAGCTACGCTTCCTAAAAGCAAAGAGGTTTCTATTCTTAGTATGGTCCTGTCCGTCCGTTGTCATGTTGGTATAGGAAGCTGCCCCTCTGGCCACTTCCGTTGGTCTTTGTGAGCCACCCCTCAGGAAGCACGCTCGGCAGTAGGGCAGTTGTGGCAGTGTGGCCGTGGCGAGCGTCTGAAGTGGTAAGATCTCCGGCTAAGCGCGTGTCTGTTAAGTCCGTAGGACAATGGATTTCTTAAGTTCAGCCTAACTGAAAATTTAATCACTTTTATTTCGGGTTTAGGTCTAAAATATCCGATGTTATCTTAAATTGCAGCGCTGTGTAATTATCGTGTGAAGTTCAGATTATTTTTCGGTAGTTGCTTTGTTGCTACTTTGTGAGTAAAGTGGAACCACGTGTTGATCAGTAACTCTAACTAAGTTCATCAATCTTAAATCCGAATGTGCGTGAGATTATAACGTCTCGTCTTGAGAATATTTTTTTTTAATATAGCAACTTTTCTTTATGCTTTTCTTTATGTTCAACCCACGTGGGGTGTACTTTGCGAGACCAGTACCACGTGCTTATATAACTGTTTGACCCATCAGGTTAATAGTAAGACGTTAGTAACCAGTTCAAGGTTTTTCTTTTGTCAATTGCTTTTCGATCTAATGTATTTTAATTATCAAAATTATTGTGGAGTTGTACGCTTTGTGTAAACCAAGTTGACCACGTGGAGCATGTGGTGTAATCATCAAAGTAGCCCTCAGCTATTCTTTTTGCGAAGACTTCACAAAGAGTTAATATGAATTTAGTATACCAGTGTGTGGTAATTACATGACGGACAGGATTGTAGTATGAACATATTTTCTTTGGGTAAAAACTGAATCTGTTGGTTGTGGTTAATTTCTTCTTGCTTATGTTTCAATGTTCTTCGTGTGTTATTTTATGAATGGAGTGTTGTATGCAGTTTTCCAAATCTTGGCTCCATATTTTATGTGTTCCGTAAGATTACAATCTCACATTCTTTTCAATCGTAAATAAGGCACCAGCTCAGTTATAACTCACGTATAATATGCTGAAATTTCAATGAACAATCTTAAAATAAATTTCCAAATATAAACTGATTTCTTTCTTTTTATTTAAATTCTCCTTTTTATATATATATTTTACCGGTTTTGTATGACTATTAAAAGATTATCATTAATGTTAGTCTGCTAAATATCTGATGAAACAGTTGCCCAGTAATCCACGGTTAACGTCCCCAGACAGATCACGGCTTTTAACCCACTTTCATTGTCTATTAGCTCCGATTTCAGTATACCAAAATTAGAGTTACAACTTTACACAACAGCATAACAAAATTAAAGTTACAATATTACACATCAGCATACCAAATTAAAGTAACAACGTTACACATGGCGACCCTGTTCTGTGATTCCGCTAGACTCTGGAATCTCTGAAATGTTAGATTGCGAGCGTGTTATAATCTTAATATTTTTTCCCTACAGCGCTCAAACAACTTCTGCGTTGTTTCCGAGCAGTCTTTCAAAAGGTTCACGGCGTTGTTGATCGGCGTTGCGTTGTTTGTCTTGTTTTGTTTTTTATACTTGTGTGTTTTATATGTCTGTGTGTTTTTTATTCTCGCTTGTAAATTCCACTGTTTCGATCTAAGATAAAAATTTGTTTTGCGTGTGAAAAAGTGCGTACTAGGTTGGGTATCTTTCGTGTGACTGTCGTAATTCTTGTGGGACACATTTATTTTGATTAGTGTGTCGCATACCGGTTATAAATTGCACTAATGCAGACACGTAACCAAACTAAAAGTAAGCGGTCCGACAACCTAAGCAACATGGACCAAGGGGATAATTTAATTTCGAATGTTAACGCGTCGGGCGGTTCCGAAAATGCAATGGGGAATACTTCAGACGAAATGCAAGACAGGACGAACGGGCTCACATCAGAGCCACAAATTAATTTGTCTCCAACTAACCAAACTGATTTGGCAGAACTCATGAAAGCCTTATTGCAACAAAATAAAGAATCATTTGAAAAATCGTTCCGAGAACAAAAAGAATCATCCGAAAAATCGATCCGGGAACTAGGGGAACAAATAGACGAAAAACTAATCCAGCAGACAAATAAAGTCGACAAGTCGATGCAGAGAGTGTCCGATGATATCTCACAAAGAATAAACAATCTGGCAAGTGAGATAAAAAGTGATATTATGAAAGAATTAGGCCGTACATTTGAACAAATCGATGATCGTCTGCAAGCCTTAGAACAGAGCAAGCGGAGGGGCGATGCCGAATCTAAAGAAAGCGAAGAACGGCTGCTTAGGAATTTCCTAGAGCTGAGGGAAGAATGCCAAAGGGAACACCAGCAGGTAATCTCGAGAATCCAAGAGGCGGAAACGCATTGTCCCACGTCCGTTAGCAACACAATAGTGGACAACAGTTTAGCGATCCACGCGTTGGAACAGCAAATAGAACAATTGAAGCAGACTGGGGCGGAGGACAAGAGACAAATTGATGATAAGATTGCGGCATTAGCGGACACTGTAGGCACGATGAAGCTGACGGAAAGCGAGAACAATACTACACCGGTAGCGGCCGCAGAGACCGAAGAAGTGCGTTCGCTTCTTAGATTTCAGAAGGGACAGTTTGAAGTGAACAGACAACACAAAGCTGTAACAGGCGGATTACAAGAACGCGTGGCGCATCGGGAAAACCGCATGGCGTGTGATTCCGAACTCGCCAATAGCACTAAAAATAGCCGTACGAACAGTGCAGAGAGGGACTCCGGCCACGAGGGAGATTTTGACGACAGGGAAGAATGTAATTTAAGGGGCAGACATGAGAGAAACAGAAACATTCAAGGGCCTCGCCAGGAGGAAATGCGGGGATTTGATTTCAAACATTTCCTTACGGTGAGAAAGTTTGAGATATTCCGAAATTCGCAAAAAGGAATACATCCACGAGCATGGCTCGAGCAATTTGAGTTCTGTCTTCCTCCCGACTGGGCAAGTTCACATAAGATAGAATATATGTGTGGCTATTCGCATGAGGTCGGCAGCGCGTCACTGCAACTCCACTCGGGAGTTTCGACAAGCCTTTCTGTCCGCCTATTGGTCGGAAGCGGCACAAGATAGGGTCAAACATGGCATAATTATGCTGCCAAATTTGAACCAGTCTGGTTTCGGCAGCCCTGCACGCCTATTCGACCACATGATGCAGGCAAATCAATTCCTATACGACCCATACGGGCCTGCGGAACTAATTAGGATATGCATCACCAAATTGCCGATGCACTTGCGGCACGTCATTCTTGCGGGACGATGCAAAGAGGACGTGGAAACGTTTAAGACGCTTCTCCAAGAGTTGGAATACAATACAGGAGAATGCCCGCCTAATCAGGCACAAAGTTATTACGGGGCACAGCAGCGCGACCGCAGTCGTGGCCGTATTACTAATCAACGGCGTGACTGGTCGTCGCGACGCGAACGGAACAATAATCGGGACCGGCCGTATAGAAACTGGGGTGACAGTCGCGAACACAGGTGGAACAACAGAAATGATCGAGGACGTAGACAGAATCGTCAACGGAACAGTTACGGCAACCAGAATCGATACTACGGTGAACACGGTGGGAATAGGACTATAGGCGGAGCACCTCATGGTGTTGAAATTCGGCCAGCTAACCCTAGACATAATCCAGCAAATGGAAATGAACAAAACCGGCAATGACAAACGATCAGCGCAGAAGGCGCCCAATCGGAAACAATGAACGACATGGCAAAGGAGTGCATACGGTATATAGAGAGGGAAGATATTAGAGAGGATTTGTTGCAAGAAACTACGAGTACTAAAATTTCGGGAGTAAATCCAGTCGTGACAGTTGCAGTAAACGAAATATGTTTTAAGTGTGTCATTGACACTGGAAGCCCTTTCTCGATAGTGAGCGAGGCAGCATTTCAAAAATGTGAAGGGACTGGGACTTGGCCCGTTTTTCAAGTGCGAGGAATTAAGGTGAAGGGCGCAATCTATGGTAAGAGCATAGAAATCCGAAGGCAAACTCGGCTTAATTTTACCTGCCAGGGAAGAGAGTTTGAGTACAACTTCTTTGTGTTCCCAATGCTGAATGTGGCAATGATTTTAGGAAATGACTTCATGAATGCCCACCATGCAGTAATTGACATGGGTGGAGGAGTAATGACAGTTCAAGTTGGGGATCAGCCAATTTGTTTAGAATTTGATGAATGCATATTACGTGCCGAGTCAGAAATTAGTTGCCTAAAATTTCAAGCTGAAACCGAGTCGCAACCCAGACTGGAGCTACTCGTGAACTATATAAGTGAGTCGTGCTCTCCGTCTGGTGAGCAGGGGAAAGATGTTGCGTTTGCTGATGCACTGAGAAAGAGCATCGCGGGTGTCAGAACCACGGACAGGGAAAAGGAGAAATTGTATTGTCTACTTAGGAATCATGAACGGGTATTTTCTGAGACTCCGGGGGCTATTAAGGGTTTTACGTACCAATTCAGAGTACGTGACCATCAGAAGTTTTCTGTTAGACCATACCCTATTCCCGTGGCGTATAAAGCCCAGGTGGAGAAGGAAATAAACAAGATGTTAGAACAAGGAATAATTGAGCGGGCAGTAAGCTCGTACAATTCACCCTTGCTTGTCGTGCCAAAACGCGACAACTCAGTTCGTTTGGTGCTAGACTCGAGACAGATAAACACAATTATTATGTCGGAAACGGACAGGCTTGAGAGCCTTGAGGAACTCTTACAACGTTTCCACGGAGTAAAGGTACTATCATCTGTCGACCTCCGTTCGAGTTTTTGGCAAATCGTGCTACACCCATCTTGCAGATTATATACAGCGTTCCTGTGTTACGGAAATTGTTTCCAATTCCGGCGTCTCCCGTTCGGACTAAACGTCTCATCAGCTGCTTTTATAAGGGGATTAAATAGCATTTTACCTGATGATTTGAAACAGCGAGTGACAATTTACGCGGATGACATATTAATTGCGGAAAAGTCGTGGGAGGACCATAATGACGTCCTGAACAGACTACTGGATGTTTTTGAGAAGGCAGGTGTAACAGTTAACTTAGATAAGTCACAGTTCGGACGAGAGAACATAAAATTCTTAGGCCATATTGTCTCAGCAAATGGAATACAACCTGACCCGGAGAAAATTGCGGCGATAGCGGAGTGTGCAATTCCGACAAATAAAAAAACAGTTGCGAGCATTCTTAGGCCTGTGTAATTTTTATAAGCGATTTATAAATTTTAGTGTACTTGGTACACCCCGTCTATGTGGACTAACAGGGAAGAACGCTTTGTGGGTCTGGGATCAAGAGGCACAGGATGAATTTTATAAATTGAAAAAGGCATTGGTAGAGGCTCCCATCCTCGTGCATCCCGACCTGACACAAGAATTCTGTTTAATGACGGACAGTTCCTTGTCAGGATTAGGTGCGGTACTGTTTCAAACGGAAGGAAATGATGATATTACAACTTGGAAAACAATCTCGTTTGGGAGCAGGGTGCTCTCTCGATGTGAAAAAAATTATTCTGTGACGGAACTCGAAGCACTCGCGATAGTTTGGGCATTCTCAAAATTTAGGTATTTTTTATTTGGGAGGACCACCAAGGTGTACACTGACCATCGTGCACTCCAATTTCTTATGAGCACAAAAATCACGCATGGGAGACTAGGACGCTGGGCACTATACCTACAGGAATATAACTTCACTGTAGAATACATTCCTGGACAAAAAAATGTAATTGCTGACGCTCTATCGCGCATTCCTATAGGTTTGCTTCACACAGAAGAAAGGGAACTGGGTGAAAATAATTTTAGCATCCTATACTTACAGAATGTAGCGTTCGAGAATTTTGTTACCACCTCTTTAGGGAGTATAGCGGACGAACAGGATAAGGACGCTGTACTGAAAGATATAAAGACGAAGTGGGAGGACAAGGAGAATGTAGGAATACGCCAGTACTACTTAGTGCGCAATAGAATATTATTCAAGAAACGAGCCCCGGACGACTCCAGATGGGTGTTGGTGATTCCGGAGGAACTCGTAAACAAAATTATATGGTACATACACTTGAGTTATGGTCACTTCGGAGCACAGAAATGTTGTGAAAAACTGAAAGAGACATGCTATTTTAATAACATGCTACGGCGTATTCGTGGTGTACTTAGAGTGTGCGGACCTTGTCAGCGAGCAAAGGCGGCCACAGTGACTTATGCTGCATCATTGCACCCGATAATACCAAGCAAACTTTGTGACCTCGCGGCCGTGGATCTATTTGGGCCACTAATACGATCTAAAGCAGGTTTTGCATATGTTTTCGTAGCGGTGGAGCTAACCTCCAAGTTTGTGTGTCTGACTCCGTTGAAGCGAGCCACAGGAAGGGCAGTGGCAACTGCATTTGCAAAGCAGTTTCTGCATGAAGTTGGGAGCGTGAAAAGGGTTATCTCGGATAATGGACCACAATTTAGATCGCAATACTGGCAGCGGATGCTTCGAAGAAGAAGAATTAAACCTATATATATATCTCTCTTTCATCCCAGCTCGAACCCCAGTGAGCGTATTATGCGTGAATTAGGAAAATTATGTAGGTTATACTGCAGTCGTGATCACCGATCGTGGGACATACACCTAAAAGGATTTCAGAACATAATTAATGAGTTGCCTAATACGTCAACAAAGCTTCCGCCAATCACTGTGCTAAAAAACAAGGAGCCCCCAAGCAAATTCAAAGAGGTGGTGCCTTGGCCACTAGAGCCGAGACTACGCCGGAACGCAATTGTTGACTTAGCTTTACGCAACATCAAGCGTGCAGCAGAAGCCAGAGTCAAGGCGTATAAGAAACACGTGAGAAAAACAGTGTTTCATGTAGGACAAAAAGTTCTTATCAGATCACACAAGCTGTCTAACAAACGGTCAGGTGTCTGCAAGAAATTTTTTAATCTCTTTAACGGCCCGTATCGGATAAGGAAGATTCCCCATACAAACGCCATAGAAGTGGAAACTCTTCGATCGAAGAAATCAAAAGGACTACACCATGTGTCAAATGTAAAACCATACATTGAGTAGAAAGAGCAGTGAGGAGTAGAGAGGACGGTGAAGAGAGACAATTGATTAGTTTAAATTTATAACATGCATTTTGAATAATATGTTGGTAAAAATAGTGATAAAGATGTTTCTATGTGATGGATTGAAGTGATGTTTTAATTTTTTTTTTTTGTGCAATTAGGATTTAGTTTGATTCAAACGTGAAGATAAAAGGTTTCTTTGTGAACGAGTAAAATGCTGTTTATGTTTTTTTTTTTGTGTGTAAATTGAATGGAGTCGCTCCTGAGAGAAGCAAGATCGTTGCTGAATTAGTGCATAAACTCAGGGGAATATCCGATCTGTGGGTGTTATGGGTCTGGCAAACCCAGGTCCCCAGCTGTTAGTAGCCGTGTTTCCGATTTTCTGTTTTCAGTGCTACTATCTATCTATTACTATTCTATATCTGTCAGTATAAATGAGGATCTCTTACTATAGTATGCGTGCTGTATGAATATTTTAAGATAGGAGAACTCTGAGAAAGGAATGAGTAAGTTTGGAATCTTGAAAACAGGATGCGATAATACGATTGTTGAACCATTGGCTTCCAATATGCGATGATATGTTAATATTAATGATATATGTCTTTTTTGTTCTTTATAGCTGAGTACGTAAAGTGCTGTCTGTGGATTTCGTAAGTATATTGATTCCCTTCAAGGTGAAAGAAGAATTGTGGTTTGTGTAATTTACGTGGCTCTGAAATATTATTGTGGTAGTCAAATACGAGCAGCTTTTCAGCAAATGGAGAATGGAACGGAAATATGGATCCTTTTTGTAGTCTTGATTGATGTTGAGCCAAAGCCTAAAAAAAAATTATTCTGCGTTAATACTTGTCCTAGAAAAGCGACGTTTATGTGTTTTGCTGATGCTGTGAGCATTACAGCTTACTGTTTTCGCTGGTGCGGGATGCACTGCAGCCTATATGATTTGTACTGAGGAAATTTCCCTCTTGAAGGTAGAGGATGATTAAATAATTTGATTATGGGAACGAAGGAAAGATTGGTAATAAGGATAAAGCAAAACATTTGTCATTTAAACTACAGGAGGATTCGGATCTTTTGTGTCTGTTGTAAGTTCAATATGTTAAGATGATACTGTTTTACAGAATAGAGGTGACCACAATTTTGCCATTCATGAGAAATGAATCCAGAATAACCACCACAGGCGAAATAACTGATTTGGAAGCGAAAGGTAACGTAAAGAAGGAACGAAATCGCAGCAAAATGGGTAAGAAAATGTAATATAACCTGTATAATGCAAATATTTTTAACCTTCTCAGAGTCATCTGCGTGATTAATTGTTGTGATAACGTAATTTTAGGTGAAATTTTCTTACTGTTTTATGTGTGAATATATGAGTATGATAAATGTATAATTGCGAGTCTCTTTTCAGGTGTGCGATCTGGTATAAATGTTTTGGCGTGTAAATAACCATTGTTCTTTTTAATGTGTATGTTTAAGGAAAGTTCTCCATATTTATCATGTGACAAGACGTATGCCGCGAGCGTCAAGAAGAGGACGAATTAGAACAATGTTGTAGTGGTATATACACGGTGTTGAAATAGCATTGAAGTAGCTTATTGGCTTAACTAGTAGTGGATAGAAGTAGAATATTGAGTAATGCATGTTTATGGGTAGTTAGTCTGTAGAATAGACAACAGGTGTGCATGTATGTGTGTGTAAATAACATGTGAACCCTATGCTGTCCTGACCTATACTTGCGCAAGGCATAATCCTATTCATTTTAGTGAATTAATAAATAGCATTTGATTTATTAAAACGTAAGTGAACCACATTAGTGATGTGGATTTAAATATTATATTGTCAGTTCATTTAAATTTTTATTTTTATACTGTCAAGTCATTTCACTTTTATTTTTTTTAGATTGTCAAGTCATTTAAATTTTATTTTATATTGTCGATTCATCTAATTTTTTTATTTAAAAAAAATTAAGTCTCACTTTGTTCTTAAAAATTGTGAAAGACAATACTAAGTGGTATTATGTATGACATTGTGTAATCACATAAGGATGATGAAAAATTTCTGTGAATGCAGTTGAGAACGTGAAAGCGAACCGGCAAAACTCTTAAGAGACAGCGGGAGCAGCCGGACTAGTTGTAAACTGGCGGGTTTCCCAGCGGGACACGCTGTCATCCGGGCCACTTTGGGAGCGCGGCCGACAACAAAAGGAGAGTAAGAGGCAAACACTTTCCCTTGTACCTGGAGCTAATGGGCGGCCGCCCCGGGCGACCTTTCCTCGAAGCGATGACCTGAGATGGGCGAGCGGTCCACCGCGCGGAAATCCATCTGCTGGCAACGCACCACACGCACGCGACCGTGACGAGACGGCCGCGGTGAAACAACACAAGGGGCGTGGAGCCTTTTGACAGGTACTGCCCAGAGAAACTTGCAGACGTCAACGACGCCTATCGACATTTCCTGATGGATGCCTACTGTCAAGCGACAGTAAATCTTGGTTCGATGTTCTCTGGTCGCTAAGGGTGGCACAAAAGAAGAGCCATTAAGTGTCATCCTTGCCCGAGAATATCAACCTGGCGTATCAAACGAGGATACCGCACGAATTTGACAATACAAACATGGAACCAAATCGAGATGTACGTGACACGAGAGAAACTTCATGAGAGGGCAGAGACGGCGGGATCGCACGCAACAGATGGACAAAAATCCCTACTGACAGCTGCGGCGACGAACCCCCCCCCCCCCCTTTCCCTTATATTGTGCCTCGGAACAGTGGAACTACTGAGTGTGTCAGTGAACAGTGATTATACGGTTCTTAGTCCAGTGCATATACGTGTGTTTCTGTCAGAGAAACTCTGACTCGTGTGTTTTGCAGGAGTTCGATTTATTGGTGTTTATTAGACTGACTCTTGTATTTTGCAGGTGTTCTATGTATCTTTTTTAGTCTTTGACTCTTGTATTTTGCAGGTGTTTTATTTATAGGTTTTTTTTTTGTTTTAGATGTTGACTATTGTACTGTTTTATTTATCAATGTTGTTTTTGTGTGATGTATTAGATTTGTGATATTTTGTTTCGTAAATTCATTGCTGTGGCCTTGCTTCGTTTATCAGTCAGATAGCTTTTTATTCCCATTGAACTGTGATCGATTAGCCTTTGCATGGGGCATATTTACTGTGAGGAACCCCTTAAGGGTAACAATCACATAATTATTGTAGTTTCAGTATAATGACAGTGCTCATTGTTTGCTAGCTAATTGAAATATAGTAGAGTAATTAAATGAGTGCCACATAGTTATTTTAATTCTACAAATTATTAGTTTTATACGATATAGATTTTTTTTGCGATAACCACTTTGTAAAACATGTTTTTTCTCTTATCATTTTGTTGCTTTTGCAGATTGTGCATTGTTATGTTCTGCTTTTTAATACCGATGTTATTTGATGTTCTTTTTTTAATTGCTGTGGCACCTTTGCTATTTTCATAAATGTTGCTTGTTAATAAACAGTCATAAATTTTCCTGTGATCAGTTGGCTCTTGCAATGAGCAAATACTGGTGAACTCCATAAGGGTAACAACCAGAAATTGTTTTCATATTAATGACACAGGAACCATTGTTTTTACTTGCTGACCGAATTAGGTCTACACTACCTTTTAAATAGGTGTCACAGATTGTGTTCTTTTTTTTTCTGTTTGAAATTGGTAGATTCTAAAGATGTGTTGAAATTATTGTGTTTTAGCAAGTAGCTGGTGTCCTTTTGCCTTTTCTTTTACACTTTTGGTTTAAGTAGGGTGTGAGAAGCCTGCTTGGGAATGTCCTAGCATGGCTAGAAAATTCCCTGCACAGTCTTTTCCCGGAGCGTTGGGGTTATGAAAGGTCTCTGTTGGATTCCTTTCATGTTTAATTTCTTAAATCTGTTGCCATTTATGGAATAAATTCCTCTTCTAAATGTACTGTGGCGTTTCTGACTATCTGGGAGGAGACTGAGCAGTGGAACGTGTTACTTTTACACATAAACAAGAACGATCTGTCACACTACTACACTTTAAAGCACAGTTTATATGTAATTCTTATATGTAATTCATGTCACACAGTCTCATACGGAACCTACATCCGCTTTCTTTTATATACTGTATATGATAAGATACTGTCATCCCCCTTCCCTTTTGTGTGAGAGGATGAATGAGCATATGTATTTCTAGTTGCATGCTTGAGGGTAGCAGACAAGGCTGTCTGCTAGAGAACAGTAGGACCAACGTCGGAACAGGTAGCTACGCTTCCTAAAAGCAAAGAGGTTTCTATTCTTAGTATGGTCCTGTCCGTCCGTTGTCATGTTGGTATAGGAAGCTGCCCCTCTGGCCACTTCCGTTGGTCTTTGTGAGCCACCCCTCAGGAAGCACGCTCGGCAGTAGGGCAGTTGTGGCAGTGTGGCCGTGGCGAGCGTCTGAAGTGGTAAGATCTCCGGCTAAGCGCGTGTCTGTTAAGTCCGTAGGACAATGGATTTCTTAAGTTCAGCCTAACTGAAAATTTAATCACTTTTATTTCGGGTTTAGGTCTAAAATATCCGATGTTATCTTAAATTGCAGCGCAGTGTAATTATCGTGTGAAGTTCAGATTATTTTTCGGTAGTTGCTTTGTTGCTACTTTGTGAGTAAAGTGGAACCACGTGTTGATCAGTAACTCTAACTAAGTTCATCAATCTTAAATCCGAATGTGCGTGAGATTATAACGTCTCGTCTTGAGAATATTTTTTTTAATATAGCAACTTTTCTTTATGCTTTTCTTTATGTTCAACCCACGTGGGGTGTACTTTGCGAGACCAGTACCGCGTGCTTATATAACTGTTTGACCCATCAGGTTAATAGTAAGACGTTAGTAACCAGTTCAAGGTTTTTCTTTTGTCAATTGCTTTTCGATCTAATGTATTTTAATTATCAAAATTATTGTGGAGTTGTACGCTTTGTGTAAACCAAGTTGACCACGTGGAGCATGTGGTGTAATCATCAAAGTAGCCCTCAGCTATTCTTTTTGCGAAGACTTCACAAAGAGTTAATATGAATTTAGTATACCAGTGTGTGGTAATTACATGACGGACAGGATTGTAGTATGAACATATTTTCTTTGGGTAAAAACTGAATCTGTTGGTTGTGGTTAATTTCTTCTTGCTTATGTTTCAATGTTCTTCGTGTGTTATTTTATGAATGGAGTGTTGTATGCAGTTTTCCAAATCTTGGCTCCATATTTTATGTGTTCCGTAAGATTACAATCTCACATTCTTTTCAATCGTAAATAAGGCACCAGCTCAGTTATAACTCACGTATAATATGCTGAAATTTCAATGAACAATCTTAAAATAAATTTCCAAATATAAACTGATTTCTTTCTTTTTATTTAAATTCTCCTTTTTATATATATATTTTACCGGTTTTGTATGACTATTAAAAGATTATCATTAATGTTAGTCTGCTAAATATCTGATGAAACAGTTGCCCAGTAATCCACGGTTAACGTCCCCAGACAGATCACGGCTTTTAACCCACTTTCATTGTCTATTAGCTCCGATTTCAGTATACCAAAATTAGAGTTACAACTTTACACAACAGCATAACAAAATTAAAGTTACAATATTACACATCAGCATACCAAATTAAAGTAACAATGTTACAATGGGATAAGCTGATCTGGGCTGGGCTTGGCTGGGCTTGGCTGGGCTGGACAGGGCTGGGCTGGGCTGGGCTGGCATGGGTTGGGCTGGGATGGGCAGGGTTTGGATGGGCTGGGCTGGGCTGGGCTGGCATGGGTTGGGCTGGGATGGGCAGGGTTTGGATGGGCTGGGCTGGGCTGGGCTGGATAGGGCTGGGCTGGGCTGGGCTGTGCTGGGCTGGGCTGGGCTGGGCTGGCCTGCGCAGGGCGGGGCTGGGCTGGGCTGGGCTGGGCTGGGCTGGACAGGGCTGCGCTGGGCTGGGCTGTGCTGGGCTGGGCTGGGCTGGGCTGAGCAGTGCAAGGCTTAGCTGGGCTGGACTGCACTGGGCGGGGCTGGGCTGAGCTGGGCTAAGCAGGGCTGGCCTGGGCTGGACTAAGCTGGGCTGGGCTGGGCTGTGCTGGGTTGGGCTGGGCTGGTCTGGGCTGGGCTAAGCTGGTATGGGCTGGGCTGGGCTGGGCTGGGCTGGGCTGGGCTGGGCTGGGCTGGGCTGGCCTGCGCTGGGCGGGGTTGGGATGGGCTGGGATTGCTGGGCTTGGCTGGGCTGTGCCGGGTTGGGCTTTGCTGGGCTATGCTGTGCTAGGGTTAGTTGGGTTGGGCTGTGTTGGGCAGGGCTGTGCTGGGCTGGGCTGGGCTCGGCTGGGCGGGAGTGGGCTGGGCTGGGTTGCGCTGGGCTGGGCTGGGCTGGTCTGGACAGGGCTGGGCTGGGCGGGGCTGGGCTGGGCTGGGCTGGGCTGTGCTGGGCTTTGCTGGGCTGGGCTCCTCTGGGCTGGGTTGGGCTGGGCTGGGCTGGAATGGGCTGGGCTGGGCTGGGCTGGGGTGGGCTGGGCTGGCCTGTGATGGGCTGGGCTGGGCTGGGCTAAGCTGGGTTGTGCTGGGCTGGGCTGGGCTGGGCTGGGTTGGGATGGTCTGCGCTGGACGGGGCTGGGATTGGCTGGGATAGGCTGGGCGGGTCTGGGCTGGGCTGGGCTGGGCTGCGCTAAGCTGGCCTGGGCTGGGCAGGGCTCGATTGGGCTAGGCTGGGCTGGGCTGGCCAGGGATGGGCTGGGCAGGGCTGGGCTGGGCTGGGCTGGGTTGGGCTGTGCTGGGCCGGGCTGTGCTGCCCTGGGCTGGGCTGGGCTGGGTGGGGCTGGGCTGGGCTGAGCGGGACAGGGCTCGGCTGGGCTGGGCTGGGCTGGGCTGGGCTGGGCTGAGGTGGACTAAGCTCGGCTGGGCTGGGCTGGGCTGGACAGGGCTGGGCTGGGCCGGGCTGGGCTGGGCTGGGTTGGGCTTTACTAGGCTGAGCTGAGCTGGGCTGAGCTGGGCTGGACTGGGCTGAGCTGGGCTGGGCTTCGCTGGGCTGGGCTGGGCTGGGCTGGGCTGGGCTCGATTGTTCTGGGCTGGGCTGGGCTGCACTCGGCTGGGCTGGGCTGGGCTGGGATGGGCTGGGCTGGGCTGTGCTGCGCTTGGCTGGGCTGGGCTGGGCTGAGCTGTGCTGGGCTGGGCTGGACTGGGTTGGGCTAAGCTGGGTTGCGCTGGGCTGGGCTGGGCTGGGCTGGGCTGGCCTGCGCTGGGCTGGGCTTGGTTGGGCTGAACTGCGCTGGGCTGGGCTGGGCTGGGCTGCACTGGACGGGGCTGGGATAGGCTGGGATAGGCTGGGCGGGTCTGGGCTGGGCTGGGCTGGGCTAAGCTGGGCTGGGCTGGGCAGGGCTCGATTGGGCTAGGCTGGGCTGGGCTGGCCTGGGATGGGCTGGGCAGGGCTGGGCTGGGCTGGGCTGGGTAGGGCTGTGCTGGGCCGGGCTGTGCTGGCCTGGGCTGGGCTTGGCTGGGTGGGGCTGGGCTGGGCTGAGCGGGACAGGGCTGGGCTGGGCTGGGCTGGGCTGGGCTGGGCTGGCCTGAGCTGGACTAAGCTCGGCTGGGCTGGGCTGGGCTGGACAGGGCTGGGCTGGGCTGGGCTGGGCTGGGCTGGGTTGGGCTTTACTGTGCTGCACTTGGCTGGGCTGGGCTGGGCTGGGCTGTGCTGGGCTGCGCTGGGCTGGGTAGGGGCTAAGCTGGGTTGCGCTGGGCTGGGCTGGGCTGGGCTGGGCTGGCCTGCGCTGGGCTGGGCTTGGTTGGGCTGAACTGCTTGGGCTGGACTGGGCTGGGCTGGGCTGCACTGGACTGGGTTGGGCTGGGCTGGGCTGGGCTGGGCTGGGCTCAGCTGGGCTGGGCTGAGCTTGGCAGCGCTGGGCTAGGCTGGGATGGGCTGGGCTGGGCTGGGCTGGGCTGGGCTGGGCTGGGCTGGGCTGGGCTGGCCTGGGCTGACCTGCGCTGGGCGGGGCTGGGATGGGCTGGGATGGGCTGGGCTTGGCTGGGCTGTGCCGGGTTGGGCTGTTCTGGGCAGGGCTATGCTAGGGTAAGTTGGGTTGGGCTGTGCTGGGCGGGGCTGTGCTGGGCTGGGCTGGGCTGGGTTGGGCTGGGCTGGGCTGGGGTGGTCTGGACAGGGTGGGCTGCCTGGGCTGTGCTGGGCTGCACTGGACTAAGCTGGGCGGGGCCGGGCTGGGCTGGGCTGGGCTGGGGTGGGCTGGGCTTGGCTGGGCTGATCTGGGCTGGACTGGGCCGGGCTGGGCTGAGCTGGGCTGGGCTGGGATGGGCCGGGCTGGGCCGGGCTAAGCTGGGTTGGGATGGGCTGGGCTGGGCTGGGATGGCCTGCGCTGGGCGGGGCTGGGATAGGCTGTGGTGGGCTGGGCGGGACTGGGCTAGGCTGGGCTGGGCTGGGCTAAGCTGGGCTGGGCTGGGCAGGGCTGGGCTGGGCTGGGCTGGGCTGGGCTGGGCTGGGCTTGGCTGGGCAGGGCTGGGCTGTGCCGGGCTGGGCTGTTCAAATGGTTCAAATGGCTCTGAGCGCTATGGGACTCAACTGCTGAGGTCATTAGTCCCCTAGAACTTAGAACTAGTTAAACCTAACTAACCTAAGGACATCACAAACATCCATGCCCGAGGCAGGATTCGAACCTGCGACCGTAGCGGTCTTGCGGTTCCAGACTGCAGCGCCTTTAACCACACGGCCACTTCGGCCGGCGGCTGGGCTGTGCTGGGCTGGGCTGTGCTAGGGTAAGTTGGGATTGGGCTCTGCTGGGCAGGGCTCTGCTGGGCTGGGCTGGGCTGGGCTGGGCTGGGCTGGGCTGGACTGGGCTGAGCGGGGCAGGGCTCGGCTGGGCTGGGCTGGGCTGGGTTGGGCTGGGCTGGCCTGCACTGGGCGAGGCTGGGCTGAGCTGGGCTGGGCTTGGCTGCATTGGGCTGGGCTGGACAGGGCTGCACTGGGCTGGGCTGTGCTGGGCTGGGCTTGGCTGGGCTGAGCGGGGCAGGGCTGGGCTGGGCTGGGCTGGGCTGGGCTGTCCTGCACTGGGCAGGGCTGGGCTGAGGTGGGCTCGGCAGGGCTGGGCTGGGCTAGGTTAAACTGGGCTGGGCTGGGCTGGGCTGGGCTGGACTAAGCTGGGCTGGGCTGGGCTGGGCTGGACAGTGCTGGCCTGTCTGGGCTGTGCTGGGCTGCGCTGGGCTGGGCTGGGTCGGGCTGGGCTGGGCTGGGCTGGGCTGGGCTGGGCTGGGCTGGGCTGGGCTGGGCTGGACTGGACTCACCTGGGCTGCGCTGGGCTCGATTGGGCTGTGCTGGGCTGGGCTGGTCTGGGCTGGGATGGGCTGGGCTGGGCTGGGCTGTGCTGCGCTGGTCTGGGCTGGGCTGGGCTGGGCTAGGCTGGGCAGGGCTGGGCTGGGCTGGTCTGGGCTGGTATGGGCTAGGCTTGGCTGGGCTGGGCCGGGCTTTGCTGGGCTGGGCTAGGCTGGGCTGTGCTGTGCCAGGCATGCCTGGGCTGGGCTGGGCTGGGCTGGGCTGCTCTGGGCTGGGTTCGGGTGGGCTGGGCTGGGCTTGGCTGTGCTGGGCTGGGCTGGGCTTGGCTGGGCTGGGCTGGGCTGGGCTGGGGTGGGGTGGGCTGGGTTGGGCTGGGCTGGGCTGGGCTTGGCTGTGCTGGACTGTTCTGGGCTGGGCTGGGCTGGGCTGGGCTGGGCTGGGCTGGACTGGACTCACCTGGGCTGCGCTGGGCTCGATTGGGCTGTGCTGGGCTGGGCTGGTCTGGGCTGGGATGGGCTGGGCTGGGCTGGGCTGTGCTGCGCTGGTCTGGGCTGGGCTGGGCTGGGCTAGGCTGGGCAGGGCTGGGCTGGGCTGGGCTGGGCTGGGCTGGGCTAGGCTTGGCTGGGCTGGGCCGGGCTTTGCTGGGCTGGGCTAGGCTGGGCTGTGCTGTGCCAGGCATGCCTGGGCTGGGCTGGGCTGGGCTGGGCTGCTCTGGGCTGGGTTCGGGTGGGCTGGGCTGGGCTTGGCTGTGCTGGGCTGGGCTGGGCTTGGCTGGGCTGGGCTGGGCTGGGCTGGGGTGGGGTGGGCTGGGTTGGGCTGGGCTGGGCTGGGCTTGGCTGTGCTGGACTGTTCTGGGCTGGGCTGGGCTGGGCTGGGCTGGGCTGGACTGTGCTGGGCTGGGCTGGGCTGGGCTGGGCTAGCCTGGGCTGGGCTGTGCCAGGCGTGCCTCGGCTGGGCTGGGCTATGCTGGGCTGCTCTGTCTACAAAGCTTTCAAGTCCATGAGCATTAGGTACTCCTGTACCTCCATGTACCATGGCGAAAGTTAACCAACCATTACCATGAGTAAAGGAATGGTTAATGTCAATGCTAAAGTTAAGTCTATATCCACAGACAACACAGGGTCCATCAACAAGTGCAGTAGTAGAACCTTTCTTAACAGCATTCTTCATCTTGTCTGCAGCAGATGTTGAGAATTCAATGTTCTCGATGGGTAGGTTACGTTAGGTTAGGTTAGGTGAGGTCATGTTAAGGTTAGGTTAGGTTAGGTTAGGATAGGGTAGGTTAGGTTAGATTAGGTTAGCTTAGCTTAGATTAGCTTATATTAGCTTAGCTTAGGCTTGTCTGGGCAGGGCTCGGCTGGGCTGGGCTGGGCTGGGCTGGGCTGGGCTAAGATGGGCTAGGCTGGGCTGGGCTGGGCAGGGCAGGGCTGGGCTGGGCTGGGCTAAGCTGGGCTGGTCTTGGCTGGGCTGAGCTGGACTGGGCTGGGCTGGGCTGGGCTGGGCTGGGCTGGGCTGGGCTGGGGTGGGCTGGGCTGGGCTGGGCTGGGCTGGGCTGGGCTGGGCTGGGCTGGGCTGGGCTAAGATGTGGTGGGCTGGACTGGGCTGGGCTGGCCTGGGCTGGGCTGGGCTAAGCTGGGTTGGGCTGGGCTGGGCTGGATTGGATTGGGCTGCGCAGTGCTGAGCTCGCCTGGGCTGAGCTGGGCTGGAATGTCTACAAAGCTTTCAAGTCCAGGATAATTAGGTATTCCAGTACCGCCACGTACCATGGCGACAGTAAGCCAAACATTACCAAGAGTAAAGGAATGGTTTTTGTCGATGCTAAATTTAAGTCTATATCCACCGAAAACACAGGGTCCGTCGACAAGTGCAGTAGGAGCAACGTTCTTCACAGCATTCTTCTTCTTGTCTGCAGCAGATGTTGAGAATTCAAAGTTCTCGATGGATAGGTTAGGTTAGGTTAGGTTAGGTTAAGTTAGGTTAAGTTTAGGTTAGGTTAGGTTAGGTTAGGATAGGGTAGGTTAGGTTAGGTTAGGTTAGCTTACATTATATTAGCATAGCTTAGACCAGGCTGGGCTGGGCTGGGCTGCGCTGGACTGGGCTGGGCTGGGCTGGGCTGGGCTGGGCTGGGTTGGGCTGGGCTGGGATGGGCTGGACTGGGCTGGGCTGGGCTGGGATGGGCTGGGCTGTGCTGGGACCCTCTGGGCTGGGCTGGACTGGGCTGGGCTGGGTTCGGCTGGGCTGGGCTGGGCTGGGCTGGGCTGGGCTGGGCTGGGCTGGGCTGGGCTGGGCTGGGCTGGGCTGGGCTGGGGTTTGCTGGGCTGGGCTGGGCTGGGCTGTGATGTGCTGGGCGGGGCTGTGCTGTGTTGTGCTGATCTGGGCTGGGCTGGGCTGGGCTGGTCTTTGCAGGGCTGGGCTGGGCTGGTCTGGTCTGGGCTGGGCTGGGCTGGACTGGGCTGGGCTGGGCTGTGCTGGGCTGGGCTGTGCTGGGCTGGGCTGGGCTGGGCTGCTCTGTCTGTAAAGCTTAGCCCCTGGGCGGGGCTGTGCTGTGTTGTGCTGGTCTGGGCTGGGCTGGGCTGGGCTGGTCTTGGCTGGGCTTCGCTGGGCTGGGCTGGTTTGGGCTGGGGTGGGGTGGGCTGGGCTGGGCTGGGCTCTGCTGGGCTGGGCTGTGCTGGGCTGGGCTGGGATGGGCTGGGCTGTGCTGGGCCCCGCTGGGCTGGGCTGGGCTGGGTTGCGCAGGGCTGGGCTGGGCTGGGCTGTGTTGGGCTGGGCTGGGCTGGGCTGGGCTGGGCTGGGCTGGGCTGGGCTGGGCTGGGCGGTGCTGGGCTGGGCTTGGGTGGGCTGGGCTGTGCTGGGCGGGGCTTTGCTGGGCTGGGCCTGGGCTGGGTTGGGCTGGTCTTGGCAGGGCTGGTCTGGGCTGGGCTGGGCTGTGCTGGGCTGGGCTGGGCTGGGCTGCTCTGTCTGTAAAGCTTAGCCCCTGGGCGGGGCTGTGCTGTGTTGTGCTGGTCTGGGCTGGGCTGGGCTGGGCTGGTCTTGGCTGGGCTTCGCTGGGCTGGGCTGGTTTGGGCTGGGGTGGGGTGGGCTGGGCTGGGCTGGGCTCTGCTGGGCTGGGCTGTGCTGGGCTGGGCTGGGATGGGCTGGGCTGTGCTGGGCCCCGCTGGGCTGGGCTGGGCTGGGTTGCGCAGGGCTGGGCTGGGCTGGGCTGTGTTGGGCTGGGCTGGGCTGGGCTGGGCTGGGCTGGGCTGGGCTGGGCTGGGCTGGGCGGTGCTGGGCTGGGCTTGGGTGGGCTGGGCTGTGCTGGGCGGGGCTTTGCTGGGCTGGGCCTGGGCTGGGTTGGGCTGGTCTTGGCAGGGCTGGTCTGGGCTGGGCTGGGCTGTGCTGGGCTGGGCTGGGCTGGGCTGGGCAGGGTTGGGTTGCGCTGGGCTGGGCTGGGCTTGGCTGGGCAGCGCTAGACTGGGCTGGGCTTGGATGGGCTGGGCTGGGCTGGCTGGGCTGGGCTGGGCTTGGCTGGGCATCGCTGGGCTGGGGTGGGCTGGGCTGGGCTTGGCTGGACTGATGTGGGCTGGGCTGACCTGGTCTGGGCTGGTCTGGGCTTGGCTGGGCTGGGCTAGGCTGGGCTGGGCTGGCCAGGCATGCCTGGGCTGGGGTGGACTGGGCTGGGCTGCTCTGTCTACAAGGCTTCCAAGTCCATGAACAATAGGTACACCTGTACCTCCATGTACCATGGCAACAGTTGGCCAACCATTACCATGAATAAAGGAATGGTTAATGTCAATGCTAAAGTTAAGTCTACATCCACAGACAACACAGGGGTCCGTCAACAAGTGCAGTAGTAGCAACTTTCTTCACAGCA